>NW_027447221.1:727529-782529 GCF_038048845.1 Mixophyes fleayi | reverse complement strand
GGTCAATTTTGATAGCAGCCAATTAACCTAACAGTATGTTTTTTGGAGTGTGGGAGGAAACCCACGCAAACACAGGGAGAACATACAAACTTCACACAGATAAGGCCATTGTTGATATAAGTACTGGCTCTGCTTACCATTGTCCAGTCTAGTACATAACTGTATTAATGCTGTGAAATATTATTACTTTGAATGCCTTAAATATGCAAGAGCGCATTTGGGTAAGTTTATGCTAATAAAAGATATATGCACTTTTCTTGCCTACCCATACTATTTAATAACCACCAAAAATTAAGCAATATGTAAGCACTGCTTCCAGTTGAAATCAGTCTGTCTGTCTGTCTGTCTATCTATCTTTCTATCTATCTATCTTTCTATCTTTCTATCTATCTATCTATCGGTCTGTCTATCTTTAAAACTGAAAGACATCCATTAAACATACACAATGACAGCATATTTAGTGTGTAATTGATGCTAAAACACAATTCTCACTCTCCTAATATAGCTGATTTTTGACAATGAACTGCATTTTTCATGTGAAGCATTTGATGTCATAAAGATGTAAACCTCACAAAGCAATTCTGTCACTGGTCAGTTTGCTTGACAGACATCTGACTTTAAGGTACTAGCCAATGGAAACATGGTGACATGTAAATATGAAAGCACATTAGGACAAAATATGCAATAAGATAGAGGCAAAGGGAGATGGCTGCTGGGAATGTATTTCATTTATCCCAGAAAATCTTTAAATCTAAGTATTAATACTACGTTGATGTACTTTTGAAATTGGAGAGCTACTTTTTACTAAAAGTACATCTCCCTTATATAATTAAGTATAATGCACACCTGCTCAAAAACTTAGTATAATTAAAAAAGTCTTATGCCATAAATGATGATGATGAGAGCTGCTTATGTGAATGTCTATAGTGGTTTTCTCTACCAGTGTCACTGTATTAGACAACTGTTATCAAACTTAGCAATAATGATGCATTAATCTGCCAATCAAGTGTGAAAGCTGGCTATGTGTATAGGCATAGTAAACACATATCATCATCATCCTCATTATCATTTATTTATATAGTGTCACTAATAGCGCAGCGCTGTACAGAGAACCCATTCACATCAGTCCCTACCCTATTGGAGCTTACAGTCTAAATTCCCTAATATAGACACACACTCACACACAGACAGAGAGGGAGAGACTAGGGTCAATTTTGATAGCAGCCAATTAACCTAACAGTATGTTTTTTGGAGTGTGGGAGGAAACCCACGCAAACACAGGGAGAACATACAAACTTCACACAGATAAGGCCATTGTTGATATAAGTACTGGCTCTGCTTACCATTGTCCAGTCTAGTACATAACTGTATTAATGCTGTGAAATATTATTACTTTGAATGCCTTAAATATGCAAGAGCGCATTTGGGTAAGTTTATGCTAATAAAAGATATATGCACTTTTCTTGCCTACCCATACTATTTAATAACCACCAAAAATTAAGCAATATGTAAGCACTGCTTCCAGTTGAAATCAGTCTGTCTGTCTGTCTGTCTATCTATCTATCTATCTATCTATCTATCTATCTATCTATCTTTCTATCTTTCTATCTTTCTATCTATCTATCTATCCGTCTGTCTATCTTTAAAACTGAAAGACATCCATTAAACATACACAATGACAGCATATTTAGTGTGTAATTGATGCTAAAACACAATTCTCACTCTCCTAATATAGCTGATTTTTGACAATGAACTGCATTTTTCATGTGAAGCATTTGATGTCATAAAGATGTAAACCTCACAAAGCAATTCTGTCACTGGTCAGTTTGCTTGACAGACATCTGACTTTAAGGTACTAGCCAATGGAAACATGGTGACATGTAAATATGAAAGCACATTAGGACAAAATATGCAATAAGATAGAGGCAAAGGGAGATGGCTGCTGGGAATGTATTTCATTTATCCCAGAAAATCTTTAAATCTAAGTATTAATACTACGTTGATGTACTTTTGAAATTGGAGAGCTACTTTTTACTAAAAGTACATCTCCCTTATATAATTAAGTATAATGCAGACCTGCTCAAAAACTTAGTATAATTAAAGAAGTCTTATGCCATAAATGATGATGATGAGAGCTGCTTATGTGAATGTCTATAGTGGTTTTCTCTACCAGTGTCACTGTATTAGACAACTGTTATCAAACTTAGCAATAATGATGCATTAATCTGCCAATCAAGTGTGAAAGCTGGCTATGTGTATAGGCATAGTAAACACATATCATCATCATCCTCATTATCATTTATTTATATAGTGTCACTAATAGCGCAGCGCTGTACAGAGAACCCATTCACATCAGTCCCTACCCTATTGGAGCTTACAGTCTAAATTCCCTAATATAGACACACACTCACACACAGACAGAGAGGGAGAGACTAGGGTCAATTTTGATAGCAGCCAATTAACCTAACAGTATGTTTTTTGGAGTGTGGGAGGAAACCCACGCAAACACAGGGAGAACATACAAACTTCACACAGATAAGGCCATTGTTGATATAAGTACTGGCTCTGCTTACCATTGTCCAGTCTAGTACATAACTGTATTAATGCTGTGAAATATTATTACTTTGAATGCCTTAAATATGCAAGAGCGCATTTGGGTAAGTTTATGCTAATAAAAGATATATGCACTTTTCTTGCCTACCCATACTATTTAATAACCACCAAAAATTAAGCAATATGTAAGCACTGCTTCCAGTTGAAATCAGTCTGTCTGTCTGTCTATCTATCTGTCTATCTATCTTTCTATCTATCTATCTTTCTATCTTTCTATCTATCTATCCGTCTGTCTATCTTTAAAACTGAAAGACATCCATTAAACATACACAATGACAGCATATTTAGTGTGTAATTGATGCTAAAACACAATTCTCACTCTCCTAATATAGCTGATTTTTGACAATGAACTGCATTTTTCATGTGAAGCATTTGATGTCATAAAGATGTAAACCTCACAAAGCAATTCTGTCACTGGTCAGTTTGCTTGACAGACATCTGACTTTAAGGTACTAGCCAATGGAAACATGGTGACATGTAAATATGAAAGCACATTAGGACAAAATATGCAATAAGATAGAGGCAAAGGGAGATGGCTGCTGGGAATGTATTTCATTTATCCCAGAAAATCTTTAAATCTAAGTATTAATACTACGTTGATGTACTTTTGAAATTGGAGAGCTACTTTTTACTAAAAGTACATCTCCCTTATATAATTAAGTATAATGCAGACCTGCTCAAAAACTTAGTATAATTAAAGAAGTCTTATGCCATAAATGATGATGATGAGAGCTGCTTATGTGAATGTCTATAGTGGTTTTCTCTACCAGTGTCACTGTATTAGACAACTGTTATCAAACTTAGCAATAATGATGCATTAATCTGCCAATCAAGTGTGAAAGCTGGCTATGTGTATAGGCATAGTAAACACATATCATCATCATCCTCATTATCATTTATTTATATAGTGTCACTAATAGCGCAGCGCTGTACAGAGAACCCATTCACATCAGTCCCTACCCTATTGGAGCTTACAGTCTAAATTCCCTAATATAGACACACACTCACACACAGACAGAGAGGGAGAGACTAGGGTCAATTTTGATAGCAGCCAATTAACCTAACAGTATGTTTTTTGGAGTGTGGGAGGAAACCCACGCAAACACAGGGAGAACATACAAACTTCACACAGATAAGGCCATTGTTGATATAAGTACTGGCTCTGCTTACCATTGTCCAGTCTAGTACATAACTGTATTAATGCTGTGAAATATTATTACTTTGAATGCCTTAAATATGCAAGAGCGCATTTGGGTAAGTTTATGCTAATAAAAGATATATGCACTTTTCTTGCCTACCCATACTATTTAATAACCACCAAAAATTAAGCAATATGTAAGCACTGCTTCCAGTTGAAATCAGTCTGTCTGTCTGTCTATCTATCTGTCTATCTATCTTTCTATCTATCTATCTTTCTATCTTTCTATCTATCTATCCGTCTGTCTATCTTTAAAACTGAAAGACATCCATTAAACATACACAATGACAGCATATTTAGTGTGTAATTGATGCTAAAACACAATTCTCACTCTCCTAATATAGCTGATTTTTGACAATGAACTGCATTTTTCATGTGAAGCATTTGATGTCATAAAGATGTAAACCTCACAAAGCAATTCTGTCACTGGTCAGTTTGCTTGACAGACATCTGACTTTAAGGTACTAGCCAATGGAAACATGGTGACATGTAAATATGAAAGCACATTAGGACAAAATATGCAATAAGATAGAGGCAAAGGGAGATGGCTGCTGGGAATGTATTTCATTTATCCCAGAAAATCTTTAAATCTAAGTATTAATACTACGTTGATGTACTTTTGAAATTGGAGAGCTACTTTTTACTAAAAGTACATGTCACGGGCACTAGGAGTCTTTACCCAGGGATCACCAGGTGATAGGCTTACCAGAGCAGTATAGGTGGTAATATGGTACTCTGGTAGCAGGGTGATCACGGAACAGGAAATAGCAGATGATGAGATGCTCAGGAAAGTCTATGACTAGCAGCACTGGCAATATGGAGGTAGTAATACACGAGGAACTGTATGGACAAAGGACACGTGAAGGTAGTCAGTGGTCTGCGGTAGCAAGTTGTACCACTGCTATAGTGAGGAGGAATGTCCAACAGAAACGAGGAGGTGATGAGAGTCAGCGGTCTGCGGATAGCAAGTTGTACCGCTGTCCGAGTGAAGGAATGGAATCCAAGTGGAGGTATTCGGGGAGTCAGTGGTCTGCGTTAGCAAGTTGTACCACTGCTATGTGAGAGGATACTGGAACAGGTGAAACTGTAAACAGGAGTCAGTGGTCTGCCACTAGCGAGTGGTACTACTGAATATATATGTGAGGAGGTGCACGGGGAGAGACTGCAACACAATATATACACGGGCACCTTGACTTTGATCCACAGTAATATGCACAATATAAATGTATAAATGACTGAACAACACTGCCAATATAGAAAGTCTCTTGAAGTAATCCGGCATGAGATAACACAGTCAATGATGGCAATAGACTCAGCGGATAGTACACTCCAGAGGAGAACCAACACAGTCCAGCAAGGTATGCAATACACAGCACAGTCAATGGGAAGTATGCATACCGTGGTTCAGGAGAAGGCAGTCAGACAGGAGTGCAGAGATACCTGAAGGGCAGGAGGCCAGCAGGATACCAGTCCCTGGATGGGTGAAGCAGGGGTCTAGCAGGTGCAGCGCACAGGTAGGTAGACCAGCAGGGAACACAGGAAGGCGTGGAGAGCGGATCAGCAGTAGATGGATGAGTAGCGCTGAGAAGTAACAGCAGCGGGTCTCTGCGGGAACACGGAGGTAACCAATAGCAACCAGCAGGTGCAGTAACGATGGGACACCGGAGCAGAGTTGAACTGGAACAGATGATCACGGAGAGTAGCGGGTAGCAATAGTGGCAGCAGACTCAAGGAAACACGGGAGAGTAGACAAGAACTGAAGACTGAAGCGCACAGAGGCAGCGGATAGGAATCAGCCAAACAGTCACGATGAAACACAGACGGGTTGCAGGTTGAAGACTGTAGTGCACGGAGGCAGCGGATAGGAATCAGCTAACAGTCACGATGATGAAACACAGACGAGTTGCAGGTTGAAGACTGTAGTGCACGGAGGCAGCGGATAGGAATCAGCTAGCAGTCACGATGATGAAACACAGACGAGTTGCAGGTTGAAGACAGTAGTGCACGGAGGCAGCGGATAGGCATCAGCTAACAGTCCCAATAATAAATGGTAGAGTAGAAGTGGTTAGAAGACTGTAGTGCACGGAGGCAGCGGATAGGAATCAGCTCACAGTCACGATGATACAGTAGATGGTAGAAGTGGTATGGGAACCACAGTAGGAGAAGTGGTTTGAAGACTGTAGTGCACGGAGGCAGCGGATAGGAATCAGCTCACAGTCACGATGATACAGTAGATGGTAGAAGTGGTATGGGAACCACAGTAGTAGAAGTGGTTTGGAAACCACAGAGGTAGAAGTGGTTTGGAAACCACAGGAATCAGCTGGGCTGAATAAACGAGGAAACACAGGAACACCTTCAGAGACTCATGGGGAATGAGACTCCAAGATCAGGCAACGTGGTGTTGACCACAGGTGCTTAATATAGGGAGGTTGCCTGATCTGCCAATTAAGTTAAAGGAACATACACTGAAGGTTTGGAAAGGGCTGCGCATGCGCAGTCCCTCAGGATAGAGGACGTCCACGGTTCCTAATAGTCCGGGAAGAAGCACTCACAGTCCGGTGAGTGACAGTACCCCCCCTTTTAAAGGTGGGCACAGAACGCCTGGAACCGGGCTTGTCCGGATTTTTGGAATAAAACTTCTTCAGAAGGGCAGGAGCATTAAGATCTTCAGCTTTGATCCATGAACGCTCTTCAGGACCAAAGCCCTTCCAATGAACGAGGAAACGGAGGACTCCTCGCGAAATTTTTGCATCCAATACCTCAGTAATCTCGAAATCCTCCTCCTGATGAACTTGAACTGGCTGCGGTGCTGAGGGAGGAGTCGAGAAACGATTGATAATAAGAGGTTTGAGTAAGGACACATGGAAGGCATTGGAAATCCGAAGATTCTTAGGAAGAAGAAGTTTAACACATACTGGATTGATAACTTGAATGATCCTATATGGACCAATAAAACGAGGGGCGAATTTCATAGATGGAACCTTCAAACGAATATTTTTGGTAGATAACCAAACCCGATCTCCAATTTTTAGTGGTGGAATAGCCCGCCTCTTCTTATCTGCGAAAGACTTATATTTGTTAGATGTCTTCTTTAAACAGGTTTTGACCTGAGACCAGATATTTTTGAAGGTCTGACAAGCAGTCTCCACAGCAGGAACTTGGGTGGGCGGGAGGGCAGGAAATTCCGGAAAAGACGGATGGTGACCGTAGACCACAAAGAATGGAGTTTTGGATGATGACTCATGGTACATGTTGTTATGGGCGAATTCAGCCCAAGGGAGCAATTCTACCCAGTTGTCTTGGTTGGCTGAAGAGAACATCCTAATAAAAGTCTCAAGATCTTGATTGACTCGTTCCGTTTGTCCGTTAGATTGCGGATGGTAAGACGATGAGAGTGCTAATCGTATGCCCAAGGTTTTACAAAGGGCCCGCCAGAATCTGGAAACGAATTGTACTCCTCTATCTGACACAATCTCAGACGGACATCCATGGATGCGGAAGATTTCTTTAATGAAATGTTCAGCCAGAGTAGACGAGGAAGGTAAACCGGACAGAGGGACGAAATGAGCCATCTTCGAAAATCTGTCTACCACTACCCAAATAGTATTGTGATTCTTACTTGGTGGCAAATCAGTAACGAAATCCATACTAATATGGGTCCAAGGCTTGGACGGAATGGGTAGTGGTCGCAGCAACCCTGCTGGAGTTCTGCGGGAGGATTTGAACTGAGAACATAAATCACAGGAAGCAATAAACTCTTTGACGTCTCTCCTCATTGAAGGCCACCAGTAACTACGAGAGAGAATCTCAAAGGTCTTATGTTCACCGGCGTGTCCAGAAAAACGAGAGGCATGGAACCACGAAAGGATTTTCCTCCTCAGAGTAGGAGGCACGAGGGTCTTCCCAAATGGTAGCATTTTGGTGGATGAAGCAGCCAGAGAAATACATTTGGGGTCTAGAATAGCATGGTTGGGAACCTCTTCTACATCAGAGGACGTCACAAAAGCTCGAGATAGAGCGTCAGCTTTCTTGTTCTTAGCAGCTGGTTTGAAGGTTATAATTAATTCAAAACGGGAAAAGAAAAGAGACCATCTTGCTTGACGAGGGTTCAAGCATTGAGCAGATTGCAAATATGACAAGTTCTTATGATCCGTGAAGATCGTCACCGGATGGCGAGCTCCTTCCAACAAGTATCTCCATTCCTCTAATGCAGCTTTGATGGCCAGCAACTCCTTGTCCCCGATAGTATAGTTTTTCTCTGCGGGCAGAAGACCCCGAGAGTAGAAGGCACAAGGATGTAATTTTTGTTGCTCCGAGCGTTGGGAGAGAATAGCTCCTAAGCCCACATTAGAGGCATCTACTTCTAGGAAGAAGGGGAGTGTCACATCAGGTTGTCGCAGAATGGGAGCAGACGAGAAGGACTCTTTGAGGATTTGAAAGGCTTGGAGAGCCTCAGATGACCATTGCTTAGTATTAGCCCCTTTCCGAGTTAAGGCCACAATGGGAGATGCAATGGATGAGAAGTCTTGAATGAAGCGTCTATAGTAATTGGCAAAACCTAAAAAACGCTGGATGGCACGAAGAGTAGTTGGCTGAGGCCAATGTAGTACAGCATTTACTTTGTCTGGATCCATCTTCAGGCCAACTCCGGAAACTATATACCCCAAGAATGGAATCTGGGGTAACTCGAATGAACATTTTTCCAATTTACAGAACAACGAGTTTTTCCGTAGTCTGGAGAGGACCTCTGCCACATGTTGGTGATGAGAAGGCAGGTCCTGTGAGAAGATCAATATGTCGTCCAGGTAGACAACGACACATACATATAATAAGTCCCGAAAGATCTCATTGATGAAACCCTGGAAAACCGCGGGGGCATTACACAGCCCGAAGGGCATTACTAAATATTCGTAATGCCCATCTCTGGTGTTAAACGCGGTCTTCCATTCGTCACCGGAACGGATTCTAATTAAATTGTAGGCACCACGAAGATCCAACTTAGTAAATATCCGAGCTCCCTTGATGCGATCAAATAGCTCAGTGATCAGCGGAATGGGATACCGATTCTTGATAGTAATGGCGTTGAGTCCACGAAAATCTATACAAGGGCGTAATGATCCATCCTTCTTTTTGACGAAGAAGAACCCAGCTCCAGCGGGAGAGGTGGAAGGTCGAATGAACCCACGCTGGAGATTCTCCTGTATGTACTCAGATGTGGCTTGAGTTTCAGGTAACGAGAGAGGATAGACCCGGCCCCTGGGAGGAGTCTTGCCAGGTAGAAGGTCGATCGGACAATCCCAAGAACGATGAGGAGGAAGACGTTCAGACTGAGCTTTATCAAACACATCGGCAAATGAAGCATACTGAGGAGGGAGTCCCGGGGAGGAAGATGAGATGGAAGATTGCTGTACTTTAAGAGGAATAACTTGAGAGAGACAACGATGGTGACATTCAGACCCCCAAGACGTAACTTGAGGGGTGCGCCAGTCAATCTGGGGAGAGTGACATTGAAGCCATGGAAGGCCTAAGACAATCGGACTTGTCGTAACAGGAAGAATTAAAAACGAAATTTCTTCATGGTGTAGTACACCAATCTGAAGGGTTACTGGAGACGTACTCTGGGTGATGAGACCATTGATGAGACGTGATCCATCTATAGCCGTCACAGTAATGGGTGTTTTTAAAGTGATCACTGGTAGGGACCATTGATTCACTAGTGATTTAGAAATGAAATTTCCTGCTGCTCCGGAATCAATCAATGCCTGTGACTCAAAGGATTTGGTAGCAAAGGAAATCGTAACATCGAAAGCGCAGACTTTAGATTTCATAGACAATGGAGAGGACTCCAGGGACCCTAACTTCACCTCTCCAGAACTAGTTAGGGCCTGGCATTTCCCGATTTCTTAGGGCAAGAACTGAGCATATGTGTGGAATCAGCACAATAGATACAGAGTCTATTCTTTACTCTTCGTTTCCTCTCTTCTAAAGATAATTTGGAACGTCCTATCTCCATGGGAATCACAGAAGGTGAAACTGGACGAAATTGAGGGTTTAAACGAAGAGGTGCTTTAGCAGAAGTTGTTTTCTCAGATTCTCTTTCACGAAATCTCATGTCTACACGATGGCAAAGAGAGATCAAATCTTCTAGTGACGAAGGAAGCTCTTGGGTAGTCAGTGCATCTTTAATTTTATCGGAGAGCCCCTGCCAGAAGGCGGCAACTAATGCTTCAGTGTTCCACTGAAGTTCAGAGGCTAAGATCCTAAATTGAATGACATACTGTCCTACTGTATGGGAGCCTTGTCGCAAACGAAGAATGCTGGAAGCAGCGGAGGTCACACGACCTGGTTCATCGAACACACTTCGGAACGTGGAAATGAATTTGGCACTATCTTGTAGAATTGGATCGTTTCTTTCCCACAGAGGGGAGGCCCAAGCCAGGGCTTGTCCAGAAAACAATGAGATAAGATAGGCCACTCTGGAACGATGGGTAGAAAAATTTTGAGGTTGGAGTTCAAAATGGACTGAACATTGGTTAAGGAAACCTCTACAAGTTTTGGGGTCCCCGTCATATTTTGACGGAGTAGGCAGGTGAAGCGTAGGAGCTGTAGACACCTGGGATGGCACTGGGGAAACGGAGGAAAGCACAGGAGCTTCAATACTAGCTGTAACAGTCTGTCCAGATGTTCCTTGGGAGGTTAACGATTGGTAACATTGAAGTAACAGCTGTTGGCGAGCATCCTGTTGCTCCACACGGCTGACCAGATGCTGCAGCATCTCTTTAGCAGTAGGTTCCGTATCTGGGTCTGTCATGGCCTGATCTTACTGTCACGGGCACTAGGAGTCTTTACCCAGGGATCACCAGGTGATAGGCTTACCAGAGCAGTATAGGTGGTAATATGGTACTCTGGTAGCAGGGTGATCACGGAACAGGAAATAGCAGATGATGAGATGCTCAGGAAAGTCTATGACTAGCAGCACTGGCAATATGGAGGTAGTAATACACGAGGAACTGTATGGACAAAGGACACGTGAAGGTAGTCAGTGGTCTGCGGTAGCAAGTTGTACCACTGCTATAGTGAGGAGGAATGTCCAACAGAAACGAGGAGGTGATGAGAGTCAGCGGTCTGCGGATAGCAAGTTGTACCGCTGTCCGAGTGAAGGAATGGAATCCAAGTGGAGGTATTCGGGGAGTCAGTGGTCTGCGTTAGCAAGTTGTACCACTGCTATGTGAGAGGATACTGGAACAGGTGAAACTGTAAACAGGAGTCAGTGGTCTGCCACTAGCGAGTGGTACTACTGAATATATATGTGAGGAGGTGCACGGGGAGAGACTGCAACACAATATATACACGGGCACCTTGACTTTGATCCACAGTAATATGCACAATATAAATGTATAAATGACTGAACAACACTGCCAATATAGAAAGTCTCTTGAAGTAATCCGGCATGAGATAACACAGTCAATGATGGCAATAGACTCAGCGGATAGTACACTCCAGAGGAGAACCAACACAGTCCAGCAAGGTATGCAATACACAGCACAGTCAATGGGAAGTATGCATACCGTGGTTCAGGAGAAGGCAGTCAGACAGGAGTGCAGAGATACCTGAAGGGCAGGAGGCCAGCAGGATACCAGTCCCTGGATGGGTGAAGCAGGGGTCTAGCAGGTGCAGCGCACAGGTAGGTAGACCAGCAGGGAACACAGGAAGGCGTGGAGAGCGGATCAGCAGTAGATGGATGAGTAGCGCTGAGAAGTAACAGCAGCGGGTCTCTGCGGGAACACGGAGGTAACCAATAGCAACCAGCAGGTGCAGTAACGATGGGACACCGGAGCAGAGTTGAACTGGAACAGATGATCACGGAGAGTAGCGGGTAGCAATAGTGGCAGCAGACTCAAGGAAACACGGGAGAGTAGACAAGAACTGAAGACTGAAGCGCACAGAGGCAGCGGATAGGAATCAGCCAAACAGTCACGATGAAACACAGACGGGTTGCAGGTTGAAGACTGTAGTGCACGGAGGCAGCGGATAGGAATCAGCTAACAGTCACGATGATGAAACACAGACGAGTTGCAGGTTGAAGACTGTAGTGCACGGAGGCAGCGGATAGGAATCAGCTAGCAGTCACGATGATGAAACACAGACGAGTTGCAGGTTGAAGACAGTAGTGCACGGAGGCAGCGGATAGGCATCAGCTAACAGTCCCAATAATAAATGGTAGAGTAGAAGTGGTTAGAAGACTGTAGTGCACGGAGGCAGCGGATAGGAATCAGCTCACAGTCACGATGATACAGTAGATGGTAGAAGTGGTATGGGAACCACAGTAGGAGAAGTGGTTTGAAGACTGTAGTGCACGGAGGCAGCGGATAGGAATCAGCTCACAGTCACGATGATACAGTAGATGGTAGAAGTGGTATGGGAACCACAGTAGTAGAAGTGGTTTGGAAACCACAGAGGTAGAAGTGGTTTGGAAACCACAGGAATCAGCTGGGCTGAATAAACGAGGAAACACAGGAACACCTTCAGAGACTCATGGGGAATGAGACTCCAAGATCAGGCAACGTGGTGTTGACCACAGGTGCTTAATATAGGGAGGTTGCCTGATCTGCCAATTAAGTTAAAGGAACATACACTGAAGGTTTGGAAAGGGCTGCGCATGCGCAGTCCCTCAGGATAGAGGACGTCCACGGTTCCTAATAGTCCGGGAAGAAGCACTCACAGTCCGGTGAGTGACAGTACATCTCCCTTATATAATTAAGTATAATGCAGACCTGCTCAAAAACTTAGTATAATTAAAGAAGTCTTATGCCATAAATGATGATGATGAGAGCTGCTTATGTGAATGTCTATAGTGGTTTTCTCTACCAGTGTCACTGTATTAGACAACTGTTATCAAACTTAGCAATAATGATGCATTAATCTGCCAATCAAGTGTGAAAGCTGGCTATGTGTATAGGCATAGTAAACACATATCATCATCATCCTCATTATCATTTATTTATATAGTGTCACTAATAGCGCAGCGCTGTACAGAGAACCCATTCACATCAGTCCCTACCCTATTGGAGCTTACAGTCTAAATTCCCTAATATAGACACACACTCACACACAGACAGAGAGGGAGAGACTAGGGTCAATTTTGATAGCAGCCAATTAACCTAACAGTATGTTTTTTGGAGTGTGGGAGGAAACCCACGCAAACACAGGGAGAACATACAAACTTCACACAGATAAGGCCATTGTTGATATAAGTACTGGCTCTGCTTACCATTGTCCAGTCTAGTACATAACTGTATTAATGCTGTGAAATATTATTACTTTGAATGCCTTAAATATGCAAGAGCGCATTTGGGTAAGTTTATGCTAATAAAAGATATATGCACTTTTCTTGCCTACCCATACTATTTAATAACCACCAAAAATTAAGCAATATGTAAGCACTGCTTCCAGTTGAAATCAGTCTGTCTGTCTGTCTGTCTATCTATCTTTCTATCTATCTATCTTTCTATCTTTCTATCTATCTATCTATCGGTCTGTCTATCTTTAAAACTGAAAGACATCCATTAAACATACACAATGACAGCATATTTAGTGTGTAATTGATGCTAAAACACAATTCTCACTCTCCTAATATAGCTGATTTTTGACAATGAACTGCATTTTTCATGTGAAGCATTTGATGTCATAAAGATGTAAACCTCACAAAGCAATTCTGTCACTGGTCAGTTTGCTTGACAGACATCTGACTTTAAGGTACTAGCCAATGGAAACATGGTGACATGTAAATATGAAAGCACATTAGGACAAAATATGCAATAAGATAGAGGCAAAGGGAGATGGCTGCTGGGAATGTATTTCATTTATCCCAGAAAATCTTTAAATCTAAGTATTAATACTACGTTGATGTACTTTTGAAATTGGAGAGCTACTTTTTACTAAAAGTACATCTCCCTTATATAATTAAGTATAATGCAGACCTGCTCAAAAACTTAGTATAATTAAAGAAGTCTTATGCCATAAATGATGATGATGAGAGCTGCTTATGTGAATGTCTATAGTGGTTTTCTCTACCAGTGTCACTGTATTAGACAACTGTTATCAAACTTAGCAATAATGATGCATTAATCTGCCAATCAAGTGTGAAAGCTGGCTATGTGTATAGGCATAGTAAACACATATCATCATCATCCTCATTATCATTTATTTATATAGTGTCACTAATAGCGCAGCGCTGTACAGAGAACCCATTCACATCAGTCCCTACCCTATTGGAGCTTACAGTCTAAATTCCCTAATATAGACACACACTCACACACAGACAGAGAGGGAGAGACTAGGGTCAATTTTGATAGCAGCCAATTAACCTAACAGTATGTTTTTTGGAGTGTGGGAGGAAACCCACGCAAACACAGGGAGAACATACAAACTTCACACAGATAAGGCCATTGTTGATATAAGTACTGGCTCTGCTTACCATTGTCCAGTCTAGTACATAACTGTATTAATGCTGTGAAATATTATTACTTTGAATGCCTTAAATATGCAAGAGCGCATTTGGGTAAGTTTATGCTAATAAAAGATATATGCACTTTTCTTGCCTACCCATACTATTTAATAACCACCAAAAATTAAGCAATATGTAAGCACTGCTTCCAGTTGAAATCAGTCTGTCTGTCTGTCTATCTATCTGTCTATCTATCTTTCTATCTATCTATCTTTCTATCTTTCTATCTATCTATCCGTCTGTCTATCTTTAAAACTGAAAGACATCCATTAAACATACACAATGACAGCATATTTAGTGTGTAATTGATGCTAAAACACAATTCTCACTCTCCTAATATAGCTGATTTTTGACAATGAACTGCATTTTTCATGTGAAGCATTTGATGTCATAAAGATGTAAACCTCACAAAGCAATTCTGTCACTGGTCAGTTTGCTTGACAGACATCTGACTTTAAGGTACTAGCCAATGGAAACATGGTGACATGTAAATATGAAAGCACATTAGGACAAAATATGCAATAAGATAGAGGCAAAGGGAGATGGCTGCTGGGAATGTATTTCATTTATCCCAGAAAATCTTTAAATCTAAGTATTAATACTACGTTGATGTACTTTTGAAATTGGAGAGCTACTTTTTACTAAAAGTACATCTCCCTTATATAATTAAGTATAATGCAGACCTGCTCAAAAACTTAGTATAATTAAAGAAGTCTTATGCCATAAATGATGATGATGAGAGCTGCTTATGTGAATGTCTATAGTGGTTTTCTCTACCAGTGTCACTGTATTAGACAACTGTTATCAAACTTAGCAATAATGATGCATTAATCTGCCAATCAAGTGTGAAAGCTGGCTATGTGTATAGGCATAGTAAACACATATCATCATCATCCTCATTATCATTTATTTATATAGTGTCACTAATAGCGCAGCGCTGTACAGAGAACCCATTCACATCAGTCCCTACCCTATTGGAGCTTACAGTCTAAATTCCCTAATATAGACACACACTCACACACAGACAGAGAGGGAGAGACTAGGGTCAATTTTGATAGCAGCCAATTAACCTAACAGTATGTTTTTTGGAGTGTGGGAGGAAACCCACGCAAACACAGGGAGAACATACAAACTTCACACAGATAAGGCCATTGTTGATATAAGTACTGGCTCTGCTTACCATTGTCCAGTCTAGTACATAACTGTATTAATGCTGTGAAATATTATTACTTTGAATGCCTTAAATATGCAAGAGCGCATTTGGGTAAGTTTATGCTAATAAAAGATATATGCACTTTTCTTGCCTACCCATACTATTTAATAACCACCAAAAATTAAGCAATATGTAAGCACTGCTTCCAGTTGAAATCAGTCTGTCTGTCTGTCTGTCTATCTATCTTTCTATCTATCTATCTTTCTATCTTTCTATCTATCTATCTATCGGTCTGTCTATCTTTAAAACTGAAAGACATCCATTAAACATACACAATGACAGCATATTTAGTGTGTAATTGATGCTAAAACACAATTCTCACTCTCCTAATATAGCTGATTTTTGACAATGAACTGCATTTTTCATGTGAAGCATTTGATGTCATAAAGATGTAAACCTCACAAAGCAATTCTGTCACTGGTCAGTTTGCTTGACAGACATCTGACTTTAAGGTACTAGCCAATGGAAACATGGTGACATGTAAATATGAAAGCACATTAGGACAAAATATGCAATAAGATAGAGGCAAAGGGAGATGGCTGCTGGGAATGTATTTCATTTATCCCAGAAAATCTTTAAATCTAAGTATTAATACTACGTTGATGTACTTTTGAAATTGGAGAGCTACTTTTTACTAAAAGTACATCTCCCTTATATAATTAAGTATAATGCACACCTGCTCAAAAACTTAGTATAATTAAAGAAGTCTTATGCCATAAATGATGATGATGAGAGCTGCTTATGTGAATGTCTATAGTGGTTTTCTCTACCAGTGTCACTGTATTAGACAACTGTTATCAAACTTAGCAATAATGATGCATTAATCTGCCAATCAAGTGTGAAAGCTGGCTATGTGTATAGGCATAGTAAACACATATCATCATCATCCTCATTATCATTTATTTATATAGTGTCACTAATAGCGCAGCGCTGTACAGAGAACCCATTCACATCAGTCCCTACCCTATTGGAGCTTACAGTCTAAATTCCCTAATATAGACACACACTCACACACAGACAGAGAGGGAGAGACTAGGGTCAATTTTGATAGCAGCCAATTAACCTAACAGTATGTTTTTTGGAGTGTGGGAGGAAACCACAGCACCCGGAGGAAACCCACGCAAACACAGGGAGAACATACAAACTTCACACAGATAAGGCCATTGTTGATATAAGTACTGGCTCTGCTTACCATTGTCCAGTCTAGTACATAACTGTATTAATGCTGTGAAATATTATTACTTTGAATGCCTTAAATATGCAAGAGCGCATTTGGGTAAGTTTATGCTAATAAAAGATATATGCACTTTTCTTGCCTACCCATACTATTTAATAACCACCAAAAATTAAGCAATATGTAAGCACTGCTTCCAGTTGAAATCAGTCTGTCTGTCTGTCTGTCTATCTATCTATCTATCTTTCTATCTATCTATCTTTCTATCTTTCTATCTATCTATCCGTCTGTCTATCTTTAAAACTGAAAGACATCCATTAAACATACACAATGACAGCATATTTAGTGTGTAATTGATGCTAAAACACAATTCTCACTCTCCTAATATAGCTGATTTTTGACAATGAACTGCATTTTTCATGTGAAGCATTTGATGTCATAAAGATGTAAACCTCACAAAGCAATTCTGTCACTGGTCAGTTTGCTTGACAGACATCTGACTTTAAGGTACTAGCCAATGGAAACATGGTGACATGTAAATATGAAAGCACATTAGGACAAAATATGCAATAAGATAGAGGCAAAGGGAGATGGCTGCTGGGAATGTATTTCATTTATCCCAGAAAATCTTTAAATCTAAGTATTAATACTACGTTGATGTACTTTTGAAATTGGAGAGCTACTTTTTACTAAAAGTACATCTCCCTTATATAATTAAGTATAATGCAGACCTGCTCAAAAACTTAGTATAATTAAAGAAGTCTTATGCCATAAATGATGATGATGAGAGCTGCTTATGTGAATGTCTATAGTGGTTTTCTCTACCAGTGTCACTGTATTAGACAACTGTTATCAAACTTAGCAATAATGATGCATTAATCTGCCAATCAAGTGTGAAAGCTGGCTATGTGTATAGGCATAGTAAACACATATCATCATCATCCTCATTATCATTTATTTATATAGTGTCACTAATAGCGCAGCGCTGTACAGAGAACCCATTCACATCAGTCCCTACCCTATTGGAGCTTACAGTCTAAATTCCCTAATATAGACACACACTCACACACAGACAGAGAGGGAGAGACTAGGGTCAATTTTGATAGCAGCCAATTAACCTAACAGTATGTTTTTTGGAGTGTGGGAGGAAACCCACGCAAACACAGGGAGAACATACAAACTTCACACAGATAAGGCCATTGTTGATATAAGTACTGGCTCTGCTTACCATTGTCCAGTCTAGTACATAACTGTATTAATGCTGTGAAATATTATTACTTTGAATGCCTTAAATATGCAAGAGCGCATTTGGGTAAGTTTATGCTAATAAAAGATATATGCACTTTTCTTGCCTACCCATACTATTTAATAACCACCAAAAATTAAGCAATATGTAAGCACTGCTTCCAGTTGAAATCAGTCTGTCTGTCTGTCTATCTATCTATCTATCTATCTATCTATCTATCTATCTTTCTATCTATCTATCTATCTTTCTATCTATCTATCTATCTATCTATCGGTCTGTCTATCTTTAAAACTGAAAGACATCCATTAAACATACACAATGACAGCATATTTAGTGTGTAATTGATGCTAAAACACAATTCTCACTCTCCTAATATAGCTGATTTTTGACAATGAACTGCATTTTTCATGTGAAGCATTTGATGTCATAAAGATGTAAACCTCACAAAGCAATTCTGTCACTGGTCAGTTTGCTTGACAGACATCTGACTTTAAGGTACTAGCCAATGGAAACATGGTGACATGTAAATATGAAAGCACATTAGGACAAAATATGCAATAAGATAGAGGCAAAGGGAGATGGCTGCTGGGAATGTATTTCATTTATCCCAGAAAATCTTTAAATCTAAGTATTAATACTACGTTGATGTACTTTTGAAATTGGAGAGCTACTTTTTACTAAAAGTACATCTCCCTTATATAATTAAGTATAATGCAGACCTGCTCAAAAACTTAGTATAATTAAAGAAGTCTTATGCCATAAATGATGATGATGAGAGCTGCTTATGTGAATGTCTATAGTGGTTTTCTCTACCAGTGTCACTGTATTAGACAACTGTTATCAAACTTAGCAATAATGATGCATTAATCTGCCAATCAAGTGTTAAAGCTGGCTATGTGTATAGGCATAGTAAACACATATCATCATCATCCTCATTATCATTTATTTATATAGTGTCACTAATAGCGCAGCGCTGTACAGAGAACCCATTCACATCAGTCCCTACCCTATTGGAGCTTACAGTCTAAATTCCCTAATATAGACACACACTCACACACAGACAGAGAGGGAGAGACTAGGGTCAATTTTGATAGCAGCCAATTAACCTAACAGTATGTTTTTTGGAGTGTGGGAGGAAACCACAGCACCCGGAGGAAACCCACGCAAACACAGGGAGAACATACAAACTTCACACAGATAAGGCCATTGTTGATATAAGTACTGGCTCTGCTTACCATTGTCCAGTCTAGTACATAACTGTATTAATGCTGTGAAATATTATTACTTTGAATGCCTTAAATATGCAAGAGCGCATTTGGGTAAGTTTATGCTAATAAAAGATATATGCACTTTTCTTGCCTACCCATACTATTTAATAACCACCAAAAATTAAGCAATATGTAAGCACTGCTTCCAGTTGAAATCAGTCTGTCTGTCTGTCTGTCTATCTATCTATCTATCTATCTATCTATCTATCTTTCTATCTATCTATCTTTCTATCTTTCTATCTATCTATCCGTCTGTCTATCTTTAAAACTGAAAGACATCCATTAAACATACACAATGACAGCATATTTAGTGTGTAATTGATGCTAAAACACAATTCTCACTCTCCTAATATAGCTGATTTTTGACAATGAACTGCATTTTTCATGTGAAGCATTTGATGTCAAAGATGTAAACCTCACAAAGCAATTCTGTCACTGGTCAGTTTGCTTGACAGACATCTGACTTTAAGGTACTAGCCAATGGAAACATGGTGACATGTAAATATGAAAGCACATTAGGACAAAATATGCAATAAGATAGAGGCAAAGGGAGATGGCTGCTGGGAATGTATTTCATTTATCCCAGAAAATCTTTAAATCTAAGTATTAATACTACGTTGATGTACTTTTGAAATTGGAGAGCTACTTTTTACTAAAAGTACATCTCCCTTATATAATTAAGTATAATGCAGACCTGCTCAAAAACTTAGTATAATTAAAGAAGTCTTATGCAATAAATGATGATGATGAGAGCTGCTTATGTGAATGTCTATAGTGGTTTTCTCTACCAGTGTCATTGTATTAGACAACTGTTATCAAACTTAGCAATAATGATGCATTAATCTGCCAATCAAGTGTGAAAGCTGGCTATGTGTATAGGCATAGTAAACACATATCATCATCATCCTCATTATCATTTATTTATATAGTGTCACTAATAGCGCAGCGCTGTACAGAGAACCCATTCACATCAGTCCCTACCCTATTGGAGCTTACAGTCTAAATTCCCTAATATAGACACACACTCACACACAGACAGAGAGGGAGAGACTAGGGTCAATTTTGATAGCAGCCAATTAACCTAACAGTATGTTTTTTGGAGTGTGGGAGGAAACCACAGCACCCGGAGGAAACCCACGCAAACACAGGGAGAACATACAAACTTCACACAGATAAGGCCATTGTTGATATAAGTACTGGCTCTGCTTACCATTGTCCAGTCTAGTACATAACTGTATTAATGCTGTGAAATATTATTACTTTGAATGCCTTAAATATGCAAGAGCGCATTTGGGTAAGTTTATGCTAATAAAAGATATATGCACTTTTCTTGCCTACCCATACTATTTAATAACCACCAAAAATTAAGCAATATGTAAGCACTACTTCCAGTTGAAATCAGTCTGTCTGTCTGTCTGTCTATCTATCTATCTTTCTATCTTTCTATCTATCTATCCGTCTGTCTATCTTTAAAACTGAAAGACATCCATTAAACATACACAATGACAGCATATTTAGTGTGTAATTGATGCTAAAACACAATTCTCACTCTCCTAATATAGCTGATTTTTGACAATGAACTGCATTTTTCATGTGAAGCATTTGATGTCATAAAGATGTAAACCTCACAAAGCAATTCTGTCACTGGTCAGTTTGCTTGACAGACATCTGACTTTAAGGTACTAGCCAATGGAAACATGGTGACATGTAAATATGAAAGCACATTAGGACAAAATATGCAATAAGATAGAGGCAAAGGGAGATGGCTGCTGGGAATGTATTTCATTTATCCCAGAAAATCTTTAAATCTAAGTAATAATACTACGTTGATGTACTTTTGAAATTGGAGAGCTACTTTTTACTAAAAGTACATCTCCCTTATATAATTAAGTATAATGCAGACCTGCTCAAAAACTTAGTATAATTAAAGAAGTCTTATGCCATAAATGATGATGATGAGAGCTGCTTATGTGAATGTCTATAGTGGTTTTCTCTACCAGTGTCACTGTATTAGACAACTGTTATCAAACTTAGCAATAATGATGCATTAATCTGCCAATCAAGTGTGAAAGCTGGCTATGTGTATAGGCATAGTAAACACATATCATCATCATCCTCATTATCATTTATTTATATAGTGTCACTAATAGCGCAGCGCTGTACAGAGAACCCATTCACATCAGTCCCTACCCTATTGGAGCTTACAGTCTAAATTCCCTAATATAGACACACACTCACACATAGACAGAGAGGGAGAGACTAGGGTCAATTTTGATAGCAGCCAATTAACCTAACAGTATGTTTTTTGGAGTGTGGGAGGAAACCACAGCACCCGGAGGAAACCCACGCAAACACAGGGAGAACATACAAACTTCACACAGATAAGGCCATTGTTGATATAAGTACTGGCTCTGCTTACCATTGTCCAGTCTAGTACATAACTGTATTAATGCTGTGAAATATTATTACTTTGAATGCCTTAAATATGCAAGAGCGCATTTGGGTAAGTTTATGCTAATAAAAGATATATGCACTTTTCTTGCCTACCCATACTATTTAATAACCACCAAAAATTAAGCAATATGTAAGCACTGCTTCCAGTTGAAATCAGTCTGTCTGTCTGTCTATCTATCTATCTATCTTTCTATCTATCTATCTTTCTATCTTTCTATCTATCTATCCGTCTGTCTATCTTTAAAACTGAAAGACATCCATTAAACATACACAATGACAGCATATTTAGTGTGTAATTGATGCTAAAACACAATTCCCACTCTCCTAATATAGCTGATTTTTGACAATGAACTGCATTTTTCATGTGAAGCATTTGATGTCATAAAGATGTAAACCTCACAAAGCAATTCTGTCACTGGTCAGTTTGCTTGACAGACATCTGACTTTAAGGTACTAGCCAATGGAAACATGGTGACATGTAAATATGAAAGCACATTAGGACAAAATATGCAATAAGATAGAGGCAAAGGGAGATGGCTGCTGGGAATGTATTTCATTTATCCCAGAAAATCTTTAAATCTAAGTATTAATACTACGTTGATGTACTTTTGAAATTGGAGAGCTACTTTTTACTAAAAGTACATCTCCCTTATATAATTAAGTATAATGCAGACCTGCTCAAAAACTTAGTATAATTAAAGAAGTCTTATGCAATAAATGATGATGATGAGAGCTGCTTATGTGAATGTCTATAGTGGTTTTCTCTACCAGTGTCATTGTATTAGACAACTGTTATCAAACTTAGCAATAATGATGCATTAATCTGCCAATCAAGTGTGAAAGCTGGCTATGTGTATAGGCATAGTAAACACATATCATCATCATCCTCATTATCATTTATTTATATAGTGTCACTAATAGCGCAGCGCTGTACAGAGAACCCATTCACATCAGTCCCTACCCTATTGGAGCTTACAGTCTAAATTCCCTAATATAGACACACACTCACACACAGACAGAGAGGGAGAGACTAGGGTCAATTTTGATAGCAGCCAATTAACCTAACAGTATGTTTTTTGGAGTGTGGGAGGAAACCACAGCACCCGGAGGAAACCCACGCAAACACAGGGAGAACATACAAACTTCACACAGATAAGGCCATTGTTGATATAAGTACTGGCTCTGCTTACCATTGTCCAGTCTAGTACATAACTGTATTAATGCTGTGAAATATTATTACTTTGAATGCCTTAAATATGCAAGAGCGCATTTGGGTAAGTTTATGCTAATAAAAGATATATGCACTTTTCTTGCCTACCCATACTATTTAATAACCACCAAAAATTAAGCAATATGTAAGCACTGCTTCCAGTTGAAATCAGTCTGTCTGTCTGTCTATCTATCTATCTATCTTTCTATCTATCTATCTTTCTATCTTTCTATCTATCTATCCGTCTGTCTATCTTTAAAACTGAAAGACATCCATTAAACATACACAATGACAGCATATTTAGTGTGTAATTGATGCTAAAACACAATTCCCACTCTCCTAATATAGCTGATTTTTGACAATGAACTGCATTTTTCATGTGAAGCATTTGATGTCATAAAGATGTAAACCTCACAAAGCAATTCTGTCACTGGTCAGTTTGCTTGACAGACATCTGACTTTAAGGTACTAGCCAATGGAAACATGGTGACATGTAAATATGAAAGCACATTAGGACAAAATATGCAATAAGATAGAGGCAAAGGGAGATGGCTGCTGGGAATGTATTTCATTTATCCCAGAAAATCTTTAAATCTAAGTATTAATACTACGTTGATGTACTTTTGAAATTGGAGAGCTACTTTTTACTAAAAGTACATCTCCCTTATATAATTAAGTATAATGCAGACCTGCTCAAAAACTTAGTATAATTAAAGAAGTCTTATGCAATAAATGATGATGATGAGAGCTGCTTATGTGAATGTCTATAGTGGTTTTCTCTACCAGTGTCACTGTATTAGACAACTGTTATCAAACTTAGCAATAATGATGCATTAATCTGCCAATCAAGTGTGAAAGCTGGCTATGTGTATAGGCATAGTAAACACATATCATCATCATCCTCATTATCATTTATTTATATAGTGTCACTAATAGCGCAGCGCTGTACAGAGAACCCATTCACATCAGTCCCTACCCTATTGGAGCTTACAGTCTAAATTCCCTAATATAGACACACACTCACACACAGACAGAGAGGGAGAGACTAGGGTCAATTTTGATAGCAGCCAATTAACCTAACAGTATGTTTTTTGGAGTGTGGGAGGAAACCCACGCAAACACAGGGAGAACATACAAACTTCACACAGATAAGGCCATTGTTGATATAAGTACTGGCTCTGCTTACCATTGTCCAGTCTAGTACATAACTGTATTAATGCTGTGAAATATTATTACTTTGAATGCCTTAAATATGCAAGAGCGCATTTGGGTAAGTTTATGCTAATAAAAGATATATGCACTTTTCTTGCCTACCCATACTATTTAATAACCACCAAAAATTAAGCAATATGTAAGCACTGCTTCCAGTTGAAATCAGTCTGTCTGTCTATCTATCTATCTTTCTATCTATCTATCTTTCTATCTTTCTATCTATCTATCCGTCTGTCTATCTTTAAAACTGAAAGACATCCATTAAACATACACAATGACAGCATATTTAGTGTGTAATTGATGCTAAAGCACAATTCTCACTCTCCTAATATAGCTGATTTTTGACAATGAACTGCATTTTTCATGTGAAGCATTTGATGTCATAAAGATGTAAACCTCACAAAGCAATTCTGTCACTGGTCAGTTTGCTTGACAGACATCTGACTTTAAGGTACTAGCCAATGGAAACATGGTGACATGTAAATATGAAAGCACATTAGGACAAAATATGCAATAAGATAGAGGCAAAGGGAGATGGCTGCTGGGAATGTATTTCATTTATCCCAGAAAATCTTTAAATCTAAGTATTAATACTACGTTGATGTACTTTTGAAATTGGAGAGCTACTTTTTACTAAAAGTACATCTCCCTTATATAATTAAGTATAATGCAGACCTGCTCAAAAACTTAGTATAATTAAAGAAGTCTTATGCAATAAATGATGATGATGAGAGCTGCTTATGTGAATGTCTATAGTGGTTTTCTCTACCAGTGTCATTGTATTAGACAACTGTTATCAAACTTAGCAATAATGATGCATTAATCTGCCAATCAAGTGTGAAAGCTGGCTATGTGTATAGGCATAGTAAACACATATCATCATCATCCTCATTATCATTTATTTATATAGTGTCACTAATAGCGCAGCGCTGTACAGAGAACCCATTCACATCAGTCCCTACCCTATTGGAGCTTACAGTCTAAATTCCCTAATATAGACACACACTCACACACAGACAGAGAGGGAGAGACTAGGGTCAATTTTGATAGCAGCCAATTAACCTAACAGTATGTTTTTTGGAGTGTGGGAGGAAACCACAGCACCCGGAGGAAACCCACGCAAACACAGGGAGAACATACAAACTTCACACAGATAAGGCCATTGTTGATATAAGTACTGGCTCTGCTTACCATTGTCCAGTCTAGTACATAACTGTATTAATGCTGTGAAATATTATTACTTTGAATGCCTTAAATATGCAAGAGCGCATTTGGGTAAGTTTATGCTAATAAAAGATATATGCACTTTTCTTGCCTACCCATACTATTTAATAACCACCAAAAATTAAGCAATATGTAAGCACTGCTTCCAGTTGAAATCAGTCTGTCTGTCTGTCTATCTATCTATCTATCTATCTATCTTTCTATCTATCTATCTTTCTATCTTTCTATCTATCTATCCGTCTGTCTATCTTTAAAACTGAAAGACATCCATTAAACATACACAATGACAGCATATTTAGTGTGTAATTGATGCTAAAACACAATTCCCACTCTCCTAATATAGCTGATTTTTGACAATGAACTGCATTTTTCATGTGAAGCATTTGATGTCATAAAGATGTAAACCTCACAAAGCAATTCTGTCACTGGTCAGTTTGCTTGACAGACATCTGACTTTAAGGTACTAGCCAATGGAAACATGGTGACATGTAAATATGAAAGCACATTAGGACAAAATATGCAATAAGATAGAGGCAAAGGGAGATGGCTGCTGGGAATGTATTTCATTTATCCCAGAAAATCTTTAAATCTAAGTATTAATACTACGTTGATGTACTTTTGAAATTGGAGAGCTACTTTTTACTAAAAGTACATCTCCCTTATATAATTAAGTATAATGCAGACCTGCTCAAAAACTTAGTATAATTAAAGAAGTCTTATGCAATAAATGATGATGATGAGAGCTGCTTATGTGAATGTCTATAGTGGTTTTCTCTACCAGTGTCACTGTATTAGACAACTGTTATCAAACTTAGCAATAATGATGCATTAATCTGCCAATCAAGTGTGAAAGCTGGCTATGTGTATAGGCATAGTAAACACATATCATCATCATCCTCATTATCATTTATTTATATAGTGTCACTAATAGCGCAGCGCTGTACAGAGAACCCATTCACATCAGTCCCTACCCTATTGGAGCTTACAGTCTAAATTCCCTAATATAGACACACACTCACACATAGACAGAGAGGGAGAGACTAGGGTCAATTTTGATAGCAGCCAATTAACCTAACAGTATGTTTTTTGGAGTGTGGGAGGAAACCACAGCACCCGGAGGAAACCCACGCAAACACAGGGAGAACATACAAACTTCACACAGATAAGGCCATTGTTGATATAAGTACTGGCTCTGCTTACCATTGTCCAGTCTAGTACATAACTGTATTAATGCTGTGAAATATTATTACTTTGAATGCCTTAAATATGCAAGAGCGCATTTGGGTAAGTTTATGCTAATAAAAGATATATGCACTTTTCTTGCCTACCCATACTATTTAATAACCACCAAAAATTAAGCAATATGTAAGCACTGCTTCCAGTTGAAATCAGTCTGTCTGTCTGTCTGTCTATCTATCTTTCTATCTATCTATCTTTCTATCTATCGGTCTGTCTATCTTTAAAACTGAAAGACATCCATTAAACATACACAATGACAGCATATTTAGTGTGTAATTGATGCTAAAACACAATTCTCACTCTCCTAATATAGCTGATTTTTGACAATGAACTGCATTTTTCATGTGAAGCATTTGATGTCATAAAGATGTAAACCTCACAAAGCAATTCTGTCACTGGTCAGTTTGCTTGACAGACATCTGACTTTAAGGTACTAGCCAATGGAAACATGGTGACATGTAAATATGAAAGCACATTAGGACAAAATATGCAATAAGATAGAGGCAAAGGGAGATGGCTGCTGGGAATGTATTTCATTTATCCCAGAAAATCTTTAAATCTAAGTATTAATACTACGTTGATGTACTTTTGAAATTGGAGAGCTACTTTTTACTAAAAGTACATCTCCCTTATATAATTAAGTATAATGCAGACCTGCTCAAAAACTTAGTATAATTAAAGAAGTCTTATGCCATAAATGATGATGATGAGAGCTGCTTATGTGAATGTCTATAGTGGTTTTCTCTACCAGTGTCACTGTATTAGACAACTGTTATCAAACTTAGCAATAATGATGCATTAATCTGCCAATCAAGTGTGAAAGCTGGCTATGTGTATAGGCATAGTAAACACATATCATCATCATCCTCATTATCATTTATTTATATAGTGTCACTAATAGCGCAGCGCTGTACAGAGAACCCATTCACATCAGTCCCTACCCTATTGGAGCTTACAGTCTAAATTCCCTAATATAGACACACACTCACACACAGACAGAGAGGGAGAGACTAGGGTCAATTTTGATAGCAGCCAATTAACCTAACAGTATGTTTTTTGGAGTGTGGGAGGAAACCACAGCACCCGGAGGAAACCCACGCAAACACAGGGAGAACATACAAACTTCACACAGATAAGGCCATTGTTGATATAAGTACTGGCTCTGCTTACCATTGTCCAGTCTAGTACATAACTGTATTAATGCTGTGAAATATTATTACTTTGAATGCCTTAAATATGCAAGAGCGCATTTGGGTAAGTTTATGCTAATAAAAGATATATGCACTTTTCTTGCCTACCCATACTATTTAATAACCACCAAAAATTAAGCAATATGTAAGCACTGCTTCCAGTTGAAATCAGTCTGTCTGTCTGTCTATCTATCTATCTATCTATCTATCTTTCTATCTATCTATCTTTCTATCTTTCTATCTATCTATCCGTCTGTCTATCTTTAAAACTGAAAGACATCCATTAAACATACACAATGACAGCATATTTAGTGTGTAATTGATGCTAAAACACAATTCCCACTCTCCTAATATAGCTGATTTTTGACAATGAACTGCATTTTTCATGTGAAGCATTTGATGTCATAAAGATGTAAACCTCACAAAGCAATTCTGTCACTGGTCAGTTTGCTTGACAGACATCTGACTTTAAGGTACTAGCCAATGGAAACATGGTGACATGTAAATATGAAAGCACATTAGGACAAAATATGCAATAAGATAGAGGCAAAGGGAGATGGCTGCTGGGAATGTATTTCATTTATCCCAGAAAATCTTTAAATCTAAGTATTAATACTACGTTGATGTACTTTTGAAATTGGAGAGCTACTTTTTACTAAAAGTACATCTCCCTTATATAATTAAGTATAATGCAGACCTGCTCAAAAACTTAGTATAATTAAAGAAGTCTTATGCAATAAATGATGATGATGAGAGCTGCTTATGTGAATGTCTATAGTGGTTTTCTCTACCAGTGTCACTGTATTAGACAACTGTTATCAAACTTAGCAATAATGATGCATTAATCTGCCAATCAAGTGTGAAAGCTGGCTATGTGTATAGGCATAGTAAACACATATCATCATCATCCTCATTATCATTTATTTATATAGTGTCACTAATAGCGCAGCGCTGTACAGAGAACCCATTCACATCAGTCCCTACCCTATTGGAGCTTACAGTCTAAATTCCCTAATATAGACACACACTCACACATAGACAGAGAGGGAGAGACTAGGGTCAATTTTGATAGCAGCCAATTAACCTAACAGTATGTTTTTTGGAGTGTGGGAGGAAACCACAGCACCCGGAGGAAACCCACGCAAACACAGGGAGAACATACAAACTTCACACAGATAAGGCCATTGTTGATATAAGTACTGGCTCTGCTTACCATTGTCCAGTCTAGTACATAACTGTATTAATGCTGTGAAATATTATTACTTTGAATGCCTTAAATATGCAAGAGCGCATTTGGGTAAGTTTATGCTAATAAAAGATATATGCACTTTTCTTGCCTACCCATACTATTTAATAACCACCAAAAATTAAGCAATATGTAAGCACTGCTTCCAGTTGAAATCAGTCTGTCTGTCTGTCTGTCTATCTATCTTTCTATCTATCTATCTTTCTATCTATCGGTCTGTCTATCTTTAAAACTGAAAGACATCCATTAAACATACACAATGACAGCATATTTAGTGTGTAATTGATGCTAAAACACAATTCTCACTCTCCTAATATAGCTGATTTTTGACAATGAACTGCATTTTTCATGTGAAGCATTTGATGTCATAAAGATGTAAACCTCACAAAGCAATTCTGTCACTGGTCAGTTTGCTTGACAGACATCTGACTTTAAGGTACTAGCCAATGGAAACATGGTGACATGTAAATATGAAAGCACATTAGGACAAAATATGCAATAAGATAGAGGCAAAGGGAGATGGCTGCTGGGAATGTATTTCATTTATCCCAGAAAATCTTTAAATCTAAGTATTAATACTACGTTGATGTACTTTTGAAATTGGAGAGCTACTTTTTACTAAAAGTACATCTCCCTTATATAATTAAGTATAATGCAGACCTGCTCAAAAACTTAGTATAATTAAAGAAGTCTTATGCCATAAATGATGATGATGAGAGCTGCTTATGTGAATGTCTATAGTGGTTTTCTCTACCAGTGTCACTGTATTAGACAACTGTTATCAAACTTAGCAATAATGATGCATTAATCTGCCAATCAAGTGTGAAAGCTGGCTATGTGTATAGGCATAGTAAACACATATCATCATCATCCTCATTATCATTTATTTATATAGTGTCACTAATAGCGCAGCGCTGTACAGAGAACCCATTCACATCAGTCCCTACCCTATTGGAGCTTACAGTCTAAATTCCCTAATATAGACACACACTCACACACAGACAGAGAGGGAGAGACTAGGGTCAATTTTGATAGCAGCCAATTAACCTAACAGTATGTTTTTTGGAGTGTGGGAGGAAACCACAGCACCCGGAGGAAACCCACGCAAACACAGGGAGAACATACAAACTTCACACAGATAAGGCCATTGTTGATATAAGTACTGGCTCTGCTTACCATTGTCCAGTCTAGTACATAACTGTATTAATGCTGTGAAATATTATTACTTTGAATGCCTTAAATATGCAAGAGCGCATTTGGGTAAGTTTATGCTAATAAAAGATATATGCACTTTTCTTGCCTACCCATACTATTTAATAACCACCAAAAATTAAGCAATATGTAAGCACTGCTTCCAGTTGAAATCAGTCTGTCTGTCTGTCTATCTATCTATCTATCTTTCTATCTTTCTATCTATCTATCCGTCTGTCTATCTTTAAAACTGAAAGACATCCATTAAACATACACAATGACAGCATATTTAGTGTGTAATTGATGCTAAAGCACAATTCTCACTCTCCTAATATAGCTGATTTTTGACAATGAACTGCATTTTTCATGTGAAGCATTTGATGTCATAAAGATGTAAACCTCACAAAGCAATTCTGTCACTGGTCAGTTTGCTTGACAGACATCTGACTTTAAGGTACTAGCCAATGGAAACATGGTGACATGTAAATATGAAAGCACATTAGGACAAAATATGCAATAAGATAGAGGCAAAGGGAGATGGCTGCTGGGAATGTATTTCATTTATCCCAGAAAATCTTTAAATCTAAGTATTAATACTACGTTGATGTACTTTTGAAATTGGAGAGCTACTTTTTACTAAAAGTACATCTCCCTTATATAATTAAGTATAATGCAGACCTGCTCAAAAACTTAGTATAATTAAAGAAGTCTTATGCCATAAATGATGATGATGAGAGCTGCTTATGTGAATGTCTATAGTGGTTTTCTCTACCAGTGTCACTGTATTAGACAACTGTTATCAAACTTAGCAATAATGATGCATTAATCTGCCAATCAAGTGTGAAAGCTGGCTATGTGTATAGGCATAGTAAACACATATCATCATCATCCTCATTATCATTTATTTATATAGTGTCACTAATAGCGCAGCGCTGTACAGAGAACCCATTCACATCAGTCCCTACCCTATTGGAGCTTACAGTCTAAATTCCCTAATATAGACACACACTCACACACAGACAGAGAGGGAGAGACTAGGGTCAATTTTGATAGCAGCCAATTAACCTAACAGTATGTTTTTTGGAGTGTGGGAGGAAACCACAGCACCCGGAGGAAACCCACGCAAACACAGGGAGAACATACAAACTTCACACAGATAAGGCCATTGTTGATATAAGTACTGGCTCTGCTTACCATTGTCCAGTCTAGTACATAACTGTATTAATGCTGTGAAATATTATTACTTTGAATGCCTTAAATATGCAAGAGCGCATTTGGGTAAGTTTATGCTAATAAAAGATATATGCACTTTTCTTGCCTACCCATACTATTTAATAACCACCAAAAATTAAGCAATATGTAAGCACTGCTTCCAGTTGAAATCAGTCTGTCTGTCTGTCTGTCTATCTATCTATCTTTCTATCTTTCTATCTATCTATCCGTCTGTCTATCTTTAAAACTGAAAGACATCCATTAAACATACACAATGACAGCATATTTAGTGTGTAATTGATGCTAAAACACAATTCTCACTCTCCTAATATAGCTGATTTTTGACAATGAACTGCATTTTTCATGTGAAGCATTTGATGTCAAAGATGTAAACCTCACAAAGCAATTCTGTCACTGGTCAGTTTGCTTGACAGACATCTGACTTTAAGGTACTAGCCAATGGAAACATGGTGACATGTAAATATGAAAGCACATTAGGACAAAATATGCAATAAGATAGAGGCAAAGGGAGATGGCTGCTGGGAATGTATTTCATTTATCCCAGAAAATCTTTAAATCTAAGTATTAATACTACGTTGATGTACTTTTGAAATTGGAGAGCTACTTTTTACTAAAAGTACATCTCCCTTATATAATTAAGTATAATGCAGACCTGCTCAAAAACTTAGTATAATTAAAGAAGTCTTATGCAATAAATGATGATGATGAGAGCTGCTTATGTGAATGTCTAAAGTGGTTTTCTCTACCAGTGTCATTGTATTAGACAACTGTTATCAAACTTAGCAATAATGATGCATTAATCTGCCAATCAAGTGTGAAAGCTGGCTATGTGTATAGGCATAGTAAACACATATCATCATCATCCTCATTATCATTTATTTATATAGTGTCACTAATAGCGCAGCGCTGTACAGAGAACCCATTCACATCAGTCCCTACCCTATTGGAGCTTACAGTCTAAATTCCCTAATATAGACACACACTCACACACAGACAGAGAGGGAGAGACTAGGGTCAATTTTGATAGCAGCCAATTAACCTAACAGTATGTTTTTTGGAGTGTGGGAGGAAACCACAGCACCCGGAGGAAACCCACGCAAACACAGGGAGAACATACAAACTTCACACAGATAAGGCCATTGTTGATATAAGTACTGGCTCTGCTTACCATTGTCCAGTCTAGTACATAACTGTATTAATGCTGTGAAATATTATTACTTTGAATGCCTTAAATATGCAAGAGCGCATTTGGGTAAGTTTATGCTAATAAAAGATATATGCACTTTTCTTGCCTACCCATACTATTTAATAACCACCAAAAATTAAGCAATATGTAAGCACTGCTTCCAGTTGAAATCAGTCTGTCTGTCTGTCTGTCTGTCTGTCTATCTATCTATCTATCTATCTATCTATCTATCTATCTTTCTATCTATCTATCTTTCTATCTTTCTATCTATCTATCCGTCTGTCTATCTTTAAAACTGAAAGACATCCATTAAACATACACAATGACAGCATATTTAGTGTGTAATTGATGCTAAAACACAATTCTCACTCTCCTAATATAGCTGATTTTTGACAATGAACTGCATTTTTCATGTGAAGCATTTGATGTCAAAGATGTAAACCTCACAAAGCAATTCTGTCACTGGTCAGTTTGCTTGACAGACATCTGACTTTAAGGTACTAGCCAATGGAAACATGGTGACATGTAAATATGAAAGCACATTAGGACAAAATATGCAATAAGATAGAGGCAAAGGGAGATGGCTGCTGGGAATGTATTTCATTTATCCCAGAAAATCTTTAAATCTAAGTATTAATACTACGTTGATGTACTTTTGAAATTGGAGAGCTACTTTTTACTAAAAGTACATCTCCCTTATATAATTAAGTATAATGCAGACCTGCTCAAAAACTTAGTATAATTAAAGAAGTCTTATGCAATAAATGATGATGATGAGAGCTGCTTATGTGAATGTCTATAGTGGTTTTCTCTACCAGTGTCATTGTATTAGACAACTGTTATCAAACTTAGCAATAATGATGCATTAATCTGCCAATCAAGTGTGAAAGCTGGCTATGTGTATAGGCATAGTAAACACATATCATCATCATCCTCATTATCATTTATTTATATAGTGTCACTAATAGCGCAGCGCTGTACAGAGAACCCATTCACATCAGTCCCTACCCTATTGGAGCTTACAGTCTAAATTCCCTAATATAGACACACACTCACACACAGACAGAGAGGGAGAGACTAGGGTCAATTTTGATAGCAGCCAATTAACCTAACAGTATGTTTTTTGGAGTGTGGGAGGAAACCCACGCAAACACAGGGAGAACATACAAACTTCACACAGATAAGGCCATTGTTGATATAAGTACTGGCTCTGCTTACCATTGTCCAGTCTAGTACATAACTGTATTAATGCTGTGAAATATTATTACTTTGAATGCCTTAAATATGCAAGAGCGCATTTGGGTAAGTTTATGCTAATAAAAGATATATGCACTTTTCTTGCCTACCCATACTATTTAATAACCACCAAAAATTAAGCAATATGTAAGCACTGCTTCCAGTTGAAATCAGTCTGTCTGTCTGTCTGTCTGTCTGTCTATCTATCTATCTATCTATCTATCTTTCTATCTATCTATCTTTCTATCTTTCTATCTATCTATCCGTCTATCTATCTTTAAAACTGAAAGACATCCATTAAACATACACAATGACAGCATATTTAGTGTGTAATTGATGCTAAAACACAATTCTCACTCTCCTAATATAGCTGATTTTTGACAATGAACTGCATTTTTCATGTGAAGCATTTGATGTCAAAGATGTAAACCTCACAAAGCAATTCTGTCACTGGTCAGTTTGCTTGACAGACATCTGACTTTAAGGTACTAGCCAATGGAAACATGGTGACATGTAAATATGAAAGCACATTAGGACAAAATATGCAATAAGATAGAGGCAAAGGGAGATGGCTGCTGGGAATGTATTTCATTTATCCCAGAAAATCTTTAAATCTAAGTATTAATACTACGTTGATGTACTTTTGAAATTGGAGAGCTACTTTTTACTAAAAGTACATCTCCCTTATATAATTAAGTATAATGCAGACCTGCTCAAAAACTTAGTATAATTAAAGAAGTCTTATGCAATAAATGATGATGATGAGAGCTGCTTATGTGAATGTCTATAGTGGTTTTCTCTACCAGTGTCACTGTATTAGACAACTGTTATCAAACTTAGCAATAATGATGCATTAATCTGCCAATCAAGTGTGAAAGCTGGCTATGTGTATAGGCATAGTAAACACATATCATCATCATCCTCATTATCATTTATTTATATAGTGTCACTAATAGCGCAGCGCTGTACAGAGAACCCATTCACATCAGTCCCTACCCTATTGGAGCTTACAGTCTAAATTCCCTAATATAGACACACACTCACACACAGACAGAGAGGGAGAGACTAGGGTCAATTTTGATAGCAGCCAATTAACCTAACAGTATGTTTTTTGGAGTGTGGGAGGAAACCACAGCACCCGGAGGAAACCCACGCAAACACAGGGAGAACATACAAACTTCACACAGATAAGGCCATTGTTGATATAAGTACTGGCTCTGCTTACCATTGTCCAGTCTAGTACATAACTGTATTAATGCTGTGAAATATTATTACTTTGAATGCCTTAAATATGCAAGAGCGCATTTGGGTAAGTTTATGCTAATAAAAGATATATGCACTTTTCTTGCCTACCCATACTATTTAATAACCACCAAAAATTAAGCAATATGTAAGCACTGCTTCCAGTTGAAATCAGTCTGTCTGTCTGTCTGTCTATCTATCTATCTTTCTATCTTTCTATCTATCTATCCGTCTGTCTATCTTTAAAACTGAAAGACATCCATTAAACATACACAATGACAGCATATTTAGTGTGTAATTGATGCTAAAACACAATTCTCACTCTCCTAATATAGCTGATTTTTGACAATGAACTGCATTTTTCATGTGAAGCATTTGATGTCAAAGATGTAAACCTCACAAAGCAATTCTGTCACTGGTCAGTTTGCTTGACAGACATCTGACTTTAAGGTACTAGCCAATGGAAACATGGTGACATGTAAATATGAAAGCACATTAGGACAAAATATGCAATAAGATAGAGGCAAAGGGAGATGGCTGCTGGGAATGTATTTCATTTATCCCAGAAAATCTTTAAATCTAAGTATTAATACTACGTTGATGTACTTTTGAAATTGGAGAGCTACTTTTTACTAAAAGTACATCTCCCTTATATAATTAAGTATAATGCAGACCTGCTCAAAAACTTAGTATAATTAAAGAAGTCTTATGCAATAAATGATGATGATGAGAGCTGCTTATGTGAATGTCTAAAGTGGTTTTCTCTACCAGTGTCATTGTATTAGACAACTGTTATCAAACTTAGCAATAATGATGCATTAATCTGCCAATCAAGTGTGAAAGCTGGCTATGTGTATAGGCATAGTAAACACATATCATCATCATCCTCATTATCATTTATTTATATAGTGTCACTAATAGCGCAGCGCTGTACAGAGAACCCATTCACATCAGTCCCTACCCTATTGGAGCTTACAGTCTAAATTCCCTAATATAGACACACACTCACACACAGACAGAGAGGGAGAGACTAGGGTCAATTTTGATAGCAGCCAATTAACCTAACAGTATGTTTTTTGGAGTGTGGGAGGAAACCACAGCACCCGGAGGAAACCCACGCAAACACAGGGAGAACATACAAACTTCACACAGATAAGGCCATTGTTGATATAAGTACTGGCTCTGCTTACCATTGTCCAGTCTAGTACATAACTGTATTAATGCTGTGAAATATTATTACTTTGAATGCCTTAAATATGCAAGAGCGCATTTGGGTAAGTTTATGCTAATAAAAGATATATGCACTTTTCTTGCCTACCCATACTATTTAATAACCACCAAAAATTAAGCAATATGTAAGCACTGCTTCCAGTTGAAATCAGTCTGTCTGTCTGTCTGTCTGTCTATCTATCTATCTATCTATCTATCTATCTTTCTATCTATCTATCTTTCTATCTTTCTATCTATCTATCCGTCTGTCTATCTTTAAAACTGAAAGACATCCATTAAACATACACAATGACAGCATATTTAGTGTGTAATTGATGCTAAAACACAATTCTCACTCTCCTAATATAGCTGATTTTTGACAATGAACTGCATTTTTCATGTGAAGCATTTGATGTCAAAGATGTAAACCTCACAAAGCAATTCTGTCACTGGTCAGTTTGCTTGACAGACATCTGACTTTAAGGTACTAGCCAATGGAAACATGGTGACATGTAAATATGAAAGCACATTAGGACAAAATATGCAATAAGATAGAGGCAAAGGGAGATGGCTGCTGGGAATGTATTTCATTTATCCCAGAAAATCTTTAAATCTAAGTATTAATACTACGTTGATGTACTTTTGAAATTGGAGAGCTACTTTTTACTAAAAGTACATCTCCCTTATATAATTAAGTATAATGCAGACCTGCTCAAAAACTTAGTATAATTAAAGAAGTCTTATGCAATAAATGATGATGATGAGAGCTGCTTATGTGAATGTCTATAGTGGTTTTCTCTACCAGTGTCATTGTATTAGACAACTGTTATCAAACTTAGCAATAATGATGCATTAATCTGCCAATCAAGTGTGAAAGCTGGCTATGTGTATAGGCATAGTAAACACATATCATCATCATCCTCATTATCATTTATTTATATAGTGTCACTAATAGCGCAGCGCTGTACAGAGAACCCATTCACATCAGTCCCTACCCTATTGGAGCTTACAGTCTAAATTCCCTAATATAGACACACACTCACACACAGACAGAGAGGGAGAGACTAGGGTCAATTTTGATAGCAGCCAATTAACCTAACAGTATGTTTTTTGGAGTGTGGGAGGAAACCCACGCAAACACAGGGAGAACATACAAACTTCACACAGATAAGGCCATTGTTGATATAAGTACTGGCTCTGCTTACCATTGTCCAGTCTAGTACATAACTGTATTAATGCTGTGAAATATTATTACTTTGAATGCCTTAAATATGCAAGAGCGCATTTGGGTAAGTTTATGCTAATAAAAGATATATGCACTTTTCTTGCCTACCCATACTATTTAATAACCACCAAAAATTAAGCAATATGTAAGCACTGCTTCCAGTTGAAATCAGTCTGTCTGTCTGTCTGTCTGTCTGTCTGTCTATCTATCTATCTATCTATCTATCTATCTATCTTTCTATCTATCTATCTTTCTATCTTTCTATCTATCTATCCGTCTATCTATCTTTAAAACTGAAAGACATCCATTAAACATACACAATGACAGCATATTTAGTGTGTAATTGATGCTAAAACACAATTCTCACTCTCCTAATATAGCTGATTTTTGACAATGAACTGCATTTTTCATGTGAAGCATTTGATGTCAAAGATGTAAACCTCACAAAGCAATTCTGTCACTGGTCAGTTTGCTTGACAGACATCTGACTTTAAGGTACTAGCCAATGGAAACATGGTGACATGTAAATATGAAAGCACATTAGGACAAAATATGCAATAAGATAGAGGCAAAGGGAGATGGCTGCTGGGAATGTATTTCATTTATCCCAGAAAATCTTTAAATCTAAGTATTAATACTACGTTGATGTACTTTTGAAATTGGAGAGCTACTTTTTACTAAAAGTACATCTCCCTTATATAATTAAGTATAATGCAGACCTGCTCAAAAACTTAGTATAATTAAAGAAGTCTTATGCAATAAATGATGATGATGAGAGCTGCTTATGTGAATGTCTATAGTGGTTTTCTCTACCAGTGTCACTGTATTAGACAACTGTTATCAAACTTAGCAATAATGATGCATTAATCTGCCAATCAAGTGTGAAAGCTGGCTATGTGTATAGGCATAGTAAACACATATCATCATCATCCTCATTATCATTTATTTATATAGTGTCACTAATAGCGCAGCGCTGTACAGAGAACCCATTCACATCAGTCCCTACCCTATTGGAGCTTACAGTCTAAATTCCCTAATATAGACACACACTCACACACAGACAGAGAGGGAGAGACTAGGGTCAATTTTGATAGCAGCCAATTAACCTAACAGTATGTTTTTTGGAGTGTGGGAGGAAACCACAGCACCCGGAGGAAACCCACGCAAACACAGGGAGAACATACAAACTTCACACAGATAAGGCCATTGTTGATATAAGTACTGGCTCTGCTTACCATTGTCCAGTCTAGTACATAACTGTATTAATGCTGTGAAATATTATTACTTTGAATGCCTTAAATATGCAAGAGCGCATTTGGGTAAGTTTATGCTAATAAAAGATATATGCACTTTTCTTGCCTACCCATACTATTTAATAACCACCAAAAATTAAGCAATATGTAAGCACTGCTTCCAGTTGAAATCAGTCTGTCTGTCTGTCTGTCTATCTATCTATCTTTCTATCTTTCTATCTATCTATCCGTCTGTCTATCTTTAAAACTGAAAGACATCCATTAAACATACACAATGACAGCATATTTAGTGTGTAATTGATGCTAAAACACAATTCTCACTCTCCTAATATAGCTGATTTTTGACAATGAACTGCATTTTTCATGTGAAGCATTTGATGTCAAAGATGTAAACCTCACAAAGCAATTCTGTCACTGGTCAGTTTGCTTGACAGACATCTGACTTTAAGGTACTAGCCAATGGAAACATGGTGACATGTAAATATGAAAGCACATTAGGACAAAATATGCAATAAGATAGAGGCAAAGGGAGATGGCTGCTGGGAATGTATTTCATTTATCCCAGAAAATCTCTAAATCTAAGTATTAATACTACGTTGATGTACTTTTGAAATTGGAGAGCTACTTTTTACTAAAAGTACATCTCCCTTATATAATTAAGTATAATGCAGACCTGCTCAAAAACTTAGTATAATTAAAGAAGTCTTATGCAATAAATGATGATGATGAGAGCTGCTTATGTGAATGTCTAAAGTGGTTTTCTCTACCAGTGTCATTGTATTAGACAACTGTTATCAAACTTAGCAATAATGATGCATTAATCTGCCAATCAAGTGTGAAAGCTGGCTATGTGTATAGGCATAGTAAACACATATCATCATCATCCTCATTATCATTTATTTATATAGTGTCACTAATAGCGCAGCGCTGTACAGAGAACCCATTCACATCAGTCCCTACCCTATTGGAGCTTACAGTCTAAATTCCCTAATATAGACACACACTCACACACAGACAGAGAGGGAGAGACTAGGGTCAATTTTGATAGCAGCCAATTAACCTAACAGTATGTTTTTTGGAGTGTGGGAGGAAACCACAGCACCCGGAGGAAACCCACGCAAACACAGGGAGAACATACAAACTTCACACAGATAAGGCCATTGTTGATATAAGTACTGGCTCTGCTTACCATTGTCCAGTCTAGTACATAACTGTATTAATGCTGTGAAATATTATTACTTTGAATGCCTTAAATATGCAAGAGCGCATTTGGGTAAGTTTATGCTAATAAAAGATATATGCACTTTTCTTGCCTACCCATACTATTTAATAACCACCAAAAATTAAGCAATATGTAAGCACTGCTTCCAGTTGAAATCAGTCTGTCTGTCTGTCTGTCTGTCTGTCTATCTATCTATCTATCTATCTATCTATCTTTCTATCTATCTATCTTTCTATCTATCTATCCGTCTGTCTATCTTTAAAACTGAAAGACATCCATTAAACATACACAATGACAGCATATTTAGTGTGTAATTGATGCTAAAACACAATTCTCACTCTCCTAATATAGCTGATTTTTGACAATGAACTGCATTTTTCATGTGAAGCATTTGATGTCAAAGATGTAAACCTCACAAAGCAATTCTGTCACTGGTCAGTTTGCTTGACAGACATCTGACTTTAAGGTACTAGCCAATGGAAACATGGTGACATGTAAATATGAAAGCACATTAGGACAAAATATGCAATAAGATAGAGGCAAAGGGAGATGGCTGCTGGGAATGTATTTCATTTATCCCAGAAAATCTTTAAATCTAAGTATTAATACTACGTTGATGTACTTTTGAAATTGGAGAGCTACTTTTTACTAAAAGTACATCTCCCTTATATAATTAAGTATAATGCAGACCTGCTCAAAAACTTAGTATAATTAAAGAAGTCTTATGCCATAAATGATGATGATGAGAGCTGCTTATGTGAATGTCTATAGTGGTTTTCTCTACCAGTGTCACTGTATTAGACAACTGTTATCAAACTTAGCAATAATGATGCATTAATCTGCCAATCAAGTGTGAAAGCTGGCTATGTGTATAGGCATAGTAAACACATATCATCATCATCCTCATTATCATTTATTTATATAGTGTCACTAATAGCGCAGCGCTGTACAGAGAACCCATTCACATCAGTCCCTACCCTATTGGAGCTTACAGTCTAAATTCCCTAATATAGACACACACTCACACACAGACAGAGAGGGAGAGACTAGGGTCAATTTTGATAGCAGCCAATTAACCTAACAGTATGTTTTTTGGAGTGTGGGAGGAAACCCACGCAAACACAGGGAGAACATACAAACTTCACACAGATAAGGCCATTGTTGATATAAGTACTGGCTCTGCTTACCATTGTCCAGTCTAGTACATAACTGTATTAATGCTGTGAAATATTATTACTTTGAATGCCTTAAATATGCAAGAGCGCATTTGGGTAAGTTTATGCTAATAAAAGATATATGCACTTTTCTTGCCTACCCATACTATTTAATAACCACCAAAAATTAAGCAATATGTAAGCACTGCTTCCAGTTGAAATCAGTCTGTCTGTCTGTCTATCTATCTGTCTATCTATCTTTCTATCTATCTATCTTTCTATCTTTCTATCTATCTATCCGTCTGTCTATCTTTAAAACTGAAAGACATCCATTAAACATACACAATGACAGCATATTTAGTGTGTAATTGATGCTAAAACACAATTCTCACTCTCCTAATATAGCTGATTTTTGACAATGAACTGCATTTTTCATGTGAAGCATTTGATGTCATAAAGATGTAAACCTCACAAAGCAATTCTGTCACTGGTCAGTTTGCTTGACAGACATCTGACTTTAAGGTACTAGCCAATGGAAACATGGTGACATGTAAATATGAAAGCACATTAGGACAAAATATGCAATAAGATAGAGGCAAAGGGAGATGGCTGCTGGGAATGTATTTCATTTATCCCAGAAAATCTTTAAATCTAAGTATTAATACTACGTTGATGTACTTTTGAAATTGGAGAGCTACTTTTTACTAAAAGTACATCTCCCTTATATAATTAAGTATAATGCAGACCTGCTCAAAAACTTAGTATAATTAAAGAAGTCTTATGCCATAAATGATGATGATGAGAGCTGCTTATGTGAATGTCTATAGTGGTTTTCTCTACCAGTGTCACTGTATTAGACAACTGTTATCAAACTTAGCAATAATGATGCATTAATCTGCCAATCAAGTGTGAAAGCTGGCTATGTGTATAGGCATAGTAAACACATATCATCATCATCCTCATTATCATTTATTTATATAGTGTCACTAATAGCGCAGCGCTGTACAGAGAACCCATTCACATCAGTCCCTACCCTATTGGAGCTTACAGTCTAAATTCCCTAATATAGACACACACTCACACACAGACAGAGAGGGAGAGACTAGGGTCAATTTTGATAGCAGCCAATTAACCTAACAGTATGTTTTTTGGAGTGTGGGAGGAAACCCACGCAAACACAGGGAGAACATACAAACTTCACACAGATAAGGCCATTGTTGATATAAGTACTGGCTCTGCTTACCATTGTCCAGTCTAGTACATAACTGTATTAATGCTGTGAAATATTATTACTTTGAATGCCTTAAATATGCAAGAGCGCATTTGGGTAAGTTTATGCTAATAAAAGATATATGCACTTTTCTTGCCTACCCATACTATTTAATAACCACCAAAAATTAAGCAATATGTAAGCACTGCTTCCAGTTGAAATCAGTCTGTCTGTCTGTCTGTCTGTCTATCTATCTATCTATCTATCTATCTATCTATCTTTCTATCTATCTATCTTTCTATCTTTCTATCTATCTATCCGTCTATCTATCTTTAAAACTGAAAGACATCCATTAAACATACACAATGACAGCATATTTAGTGTGTAATTGATGCTAAAACACAATTCTCACTCTCCTAATATAGCTGATTTTTGACAATGAACTGCATTTTTCATGTGAAGCATTTGATGTCAAAGATGTAAACCTCACAAAGCAATTCTGTCACTGGTCAGTTTGCTTGACAGACATCTGACTTTAAGGTACTAGCCAATGGAAACATGGTGACATGTAAATATGAAAGCACATTAGGACAAAATATGCAATAAGATAGAGGCAAAGGGAGATGGCTGCTGGGAATGTATTTCATTTATCCCAGAAAATCTTTAAATCTAAGTATTAATACTACGTTGATGTACTTTTGAAATTGGAGAGCTACTTTTTACTAAAAGTACATCTCCCTTATATAATTAAGTATAATGCAGACCTGCTCAAAAACTTAGTATAATTAAAGAAGTCTTATGCAATAAATGATGATGATGAGAGCTGCTTATGTGAATGTCTAAAGTGGTTTTCTCTACCAGTGTCATTGTATTAGACAACTGTTATCAAACTTAGCAATAATGATGCATTAATCTGCCAATCAAGTGTGAAAGCTGGCTATGTGTATAGGCATAGTAAACACATATCATCATCATCCTCATTATCATTTATTTATATAGTGTCACTAATAGCGCAGCGCTGTACAGAGAACCCATTCACATCAGTCCCTACCCTATTGGAGCTTACAGTCTAAATTCCCTAATATAGACACACACTCACACACAGACAGAGAGGGAGAGACTAGGGTCAATTTTGATAGCAGCCAATTAACCTAACAGTATGTTTTTTGGAGTGTGGGAGGAAACCACAGCACCCGGAGGAAACCCACGCAAACACAGGGAGAACATACAAACTTCACACAGATAAGGCCATTGTTGATATAAGTACTGGCTCTGCTTACCATTGTCCAGTCTAGTACATAACTGTATTAATGCTGTGAAATATTATTACTTTGAATGCCTTAAATATGCAAGAGCGCATTTGGGTAAGTTTATGCTAATAAAAGATATATGCACTTTTCTTGCCTACCCATACTATTTAATAACCACCAAAAATTAAGCAATATGTAAGCACTGCTTCCAGTTGAAATCAGTCTGTCTGTCTGTCTGTCTGTCTGTCTGTCTATCTATCTATCTATCTATCTATCTATCTATCTTTCTATCTATCTATCTTTCTATCTTTCTATCTATCTATCCGTCTGTCTATCTTTAAAACTGAAAGACATCCATTAAACATACACAATGACAGCATATTTAGTGTGTAATTGATGCTAAAACACAATTCTCACTCTCCTAATATAGCTGATTTTTGACAATGAACTGCATTTTTCATGTGAAGCATTTGATGTCAAAGATGTAAACCTCACAAAGCAATTCTGTCACTGGTCAGTTTGCTTGACAGACATCTGACTTTAAGGTACTAGCCAATGGAAACATGGTGACATGTAAATATGAAAGCACATTAGGACAAAATATGCAATAAGATAGAGGCAAAGGGAGATGGCTGCTGGGAATGTATTTCATTTATCCCAGAAAATCTTTAAATCTAAGTATTAATACTACGTTGATGTACTTTTGAAATTGGAGAGCTACTTTTTACTAAAAGTACATCTCCCTTATATAATTAAGTATAATGCAGACCTGCTCAAAAACTTAGTATAATTAAAGAAGTCTTATGCAATAAATGATGATGATGAGAGCTGCTTATGTGAATGTCTATAGTGGTTTTCTCTACCAGTGTCATTGTATTAGACAACTGTTATCAAACTTAGCAATAATGATGCATTAATCTGCCAATCAAGTGTGAAAGCTGGCTATGTGTATAGGCATAGTAAACACATATCATCATCATCCTCATTATCATTTATTTATATAGTGTCACTAATAGCGCAGCGCTGTACAGAGAACCCATTCACATCAGTCCCTACCCTATTGGAGCTTACAGTCTAAATTCCCTAATATAGACACACACTCACACACAGACAGAGAGGGAGAGACTAGGGTCAATTTTGATAGCAGCCAATTAACCTAACAGTATGTTTTTTGGAGTGTGGGAGGAAACCCACGCAAACACAGGGAGAACATACAAACTTCACACAGATAAGGCCATTGTTGATATAAGTACTGGCTCTGCTTACCATTGTCCAGTCTAGTACATAACTGTATTAATGCTGTGAAATATTATTACTTTGAATGCCTTAAATATGCAAGAGCGCATTTGGGTAAGTTTATGCTAATAAAAGATATATGCACTTTTCTTGCCTACCCATACTATTTAATAACCACCAAAAATTAAGCAATATGTAAGCACTGCTTCCAGTTGAAATCAGTCTGTCTGTCTGTCTGTCTGTCTGTCTATCTATCTATCTATCTATCTATCTATCTTTCTATCTATCTATCTTTCTATCTTTCTATCTATCTATCCGTCTATCTATCTTTAAAACTGAAAGACATCCATTAAACATACACAATGACAGCATATTTAGTGTGTAATTGATGCTAAAACACAATTCTCACTCTCCTAATATAGCTGATTTTTGACAATGAACTGCATTTTTCATGTGAAGCATTTGATGTCAAAGATGTAAACCTCACAAAGCAATTCTGTCACTGGTCAGTTTGCTTGACAGACATCTGACTTTAAGGTACTAGCCAATGGAAACATGGTGACATGTAAATATGAAAGCACATTAGGACAAAATATGCAATAAGATAGAGGCAAAGGGAGATGGCTGCTGGGAATGTATTTCATTTATCCCAGAAAATCTTTAAATCTAAGTATTAATACTACGTTGATGTACTTTTGAAATTGGAGAGCTACTTTTTACTAAAAGTACATCTCCCTTATATAATTAAGTATAATGCAGACCTGCTCAAAAACTTAGTATAATTAAAGAAGTCTTATGCAATAAATGATGATGATGAGAGCTGCTTATGTGAATGTCTATAGTGGTTTTCTCTACCAGTGTCATTGTATTAGACAACTGTTATCAAACTTAGCAATAATGATGCATTAATCTGCCAATCAAGTGTGAAAGCTGGCTATGTGTATAGGCATAGTAAACACATATCATCATCATCCTCATTATCATTTATTTATATAGTGTCACTAATAGCGCAGCGCTGTACAGAGAACCCATTCACATCAGTCCCTACCCTATTGGAGCTTACAGTCTAAATTCCCTAATATAGACACACACTCACACACAGACAGAGAGGGAGAGACTAGGGTCAATTTTGATAGCAGCCAATTAACCTAACAGTATGTTTTTTGGAGTGTGGGAGGAAACCCACGCAAACACAGGGAGAACATACAAACTTCACACAGATAAGGCCATTGTTGATATAAGTACTGGCTCTGCTTACCATTGTCCAGTCTAGTACATAACTGTATTAATGCTGTGAAATATTATTACTTTGAATGCCTTAAATATGCAAGAGCGCATTTGGGTAAGTTTATGCTAATAAAAGATATATGCACTTTTCTTGCCTACCCATACTATTTAATAACCACCAAAAATTAAGCAATATGTAAGCACTGCTTCCAGTTGAAATCAGTCTGTCTGTCTGTCTGTCTATCTATCTATCTATCTTTCTATCTTTCTATCTATCTATCCGTCTGTCTATCTTTAAAACTGAAAGACATCCATTAAACATACACAATGACAGCATATTTAGTGTGTAATTGATGCTAAAGCACAATTCTCACTCTCCTAATATAGCTGATTTTTGACAATGAACTGCATTTTTCATGTGAAGCATTTGATGTCATAAAGATGTAAACCTCACAAAGCAATTCTGTCACTGGTCAGTTTGCTTGACAGACATCTGACTTTAAGGTACTAGCCAATGGAAACATGGTGACATGTAAATATGAAAGCACATTAGGACAAAATATGCAATAAGATAGAGGCAAAGGGAGATGGCTGCTGGGAATGTATTTCATTTATCCCAGAAAATCTTTAAATCTAAGTATTAATACTACGTTGATGTACTTTTGAAATTGGAGAGCTACTTTTTACTAAAAGTACATCTCCCTTATATAATTAAGTATAATGCAGACCTGCTCAAAAACTTAGTATAATTAAAGAAGTCTTATGCAATAAATGATGATGATGAGAGCTGCTTATGTGAATGTCTATAGTGGTTTTCTCTACCAGTGTCATTGTATTAGACAACTGTTATCAAACTTAGCAATAATGATGCATTAATCTGCCAATCAAGTGTGAAAGCTGGCTATGTGTATAGGCATAGTAAACACATATCATCATCATCCTCATTATCATTTATTTATATAGTGTCACTAATAGCGCAGCGCTGTACAGAGAACCCATTCACATCAGTCCCTACCCTATTGGAGCTTACAGTCTAAATTCCCTAATATAGACACACACTCACACACAGACAGAGAGGGAGAGACTAGGGTCAATTTTGATAGCAGCCAATTAACCTAACAGTATGTTTTTTGGAGTGTGGGAGGAAACCACAGCACCCGGAGGAAACCCACGCAAACACAGGGAGAACATACAAACTTCACACAGATAAGGCCATTGTTGATATAAGTACTGGCTCTGCTTACCATTGTCCAGTCTAGTACATAACTGTATTAATGCTGTGAAATATTATTACTTTGAATGCCTTAAATATGCAAGAGCGCATTTGGGTAAGTTTATGCTAATAAAAGATATATGCACTTTTCTTGCCTACCCATACTATTTAATAACCACCAAAAATTAAGCAATATGTAAGCACTGCTTCCAGTTGAAATCAGTCTGTCTGTCTGTCTGTCTGTCTGTCTATCTATCTATCTATCTATCTATCTTTCTATCTATCTATCTTTCTATCTTTCTATCTATCTATCCGTCTATCTATCTTTAAAACTGAAAGACATCCATTAAACATACACAATGACAGCATATTTAGTGTGTAATTGATGCTAAAACACAATTCTCACTCTCCTAATATAGCTGATTTTTGACAATGAACTGCATTTTTCATGTGAAGCATTTGATGTCAAAGATGTAAACCTCACAAAGCAATTCTGTCACTGGTCAGTTTGCTTGACAGACATCTGACTTTAAGGTACTAGCCAATGGAAACATGGTGACATGTAAATATGAAAGCACATTAGGACAAAATATGCAATAAGATAGAGGCAAAGGGAGATGGCTGCTGGGAATGTATTTCATTTATCCCAGAAAATCTTTAAATCTAAGTATTAATACTACGTTGATGTACTTTTGAAATTGGAGAGCTACTTTTTACTAAAAGTACATCTCCCTTATATAATTAAGTATAATGCAGACCTGCTCAAAAACTTAGTATAATTAAAGAAGTCTTATGCAATAAATGATGATGATGAGAGCTGCTTATGTGAATGTCTATAGTGGTTTTCTCTACCAGTGTCATTGTATTAGACAACTGTTATCAAACTTAGCAATAATGATGCATTAATCTGCCAATCAAGTGTGAAAGCTGGCTATGTGTATAGGCATAGTAAACACATATCATCATCATCCTCATTATCATTTATTTATATAGTGTCACTAATAGCGCAGCGCTGTACAGAGAACCCATTCACATCAGTCCCTACCCTATTGGAGCTTACAGTCTAAATTCCCTAATATAGACACACACTCACACACAGACAGAGAGGGAGAGACTAGGGTCAATTTTGATAGCAGCCAATTAACCTAACAGTATGTTTTTTGGAGTGTGGGAGGAAACCCACGCAAACACAGGGAGAACATACAAACTTCACACAGATAAGGCCATTGTTGATATAAGTACTGGCTCTGCTTACCATTGTCCAGTCTAGTACATAACTGTATTAATGCTGTGAAATATTATTACTTTGAATGCCTTAAATATGCAAGAGCGCATTTGGGTAAGTTTATGCTAATAAAAGATATATGCACTTTTCTTGCCTACCCATACTATTTAATAACCACCAAAAATTAAGCAATATGTAAGCACTGCTTCCAGTTGAAATCAGTCTGTCTGTCTGTCTGTCTATCTATCTATCTATCTTTCTATCTTTCTATCTATCTATCCGTCTGTCTATCTTTAAAACTGAAAGACATCCATTAAACATACACAATGACAGCATATTTAGTGTGTAATTGATGCTAAAGCACAATTCTCACTCTCCTAATATAGCTGATTTTTGACAATGAACTGCATTTTTCATGTGAAGCATTTGATGTCATAAAGATGTAAACCTCACAAAGCAATTCTGTCACTGGTCAGTTTGCTTGACAGACATCTGACTTTAAGGTACTAGCCAATGGAAACATGGTGACATGTAAATATGAAAGCACATTAGGACAAAATATGCAATAAGATAGAGGCAAAGGGAGATGGCTGCTGGGAATGTATTTCATTTATCCCAGAAAATCTTTAAATCTAAGTATTAATACTACGTTGATGTACTTTTGAAATTGGAGAGCTACTTTTTACTAAAAGTACATCTCCCTTATATAATTAAGTATAATGCAGACCTGCTCAAAAACTTAGTATAATTAAAGAAGTCTTATGCAATAAATGATGATGATGAGAGCTGCTTATGTGAATGTCTATAGTGGTTTTCTCTACCAGTGTCACTGTATTAGACAACTGTTATCAAACTTAGCAATAATGATGCATTAATCTGCCAATCAAGTGTGAAAGCTGGCTATGTGTATAGGCATAGTAAACACATATCATCATCATCCTCATTATCATTTATTTATATAGTGTCACTAATAGCGCAGCGCTGTACAGAGAACCCATTCACATCAGTCCCTACCCTATTGGAGCTTACAGTCTAAATTCCCTAATATAGACACACACTCACACACAGACAGAGAGGGAGAGACTAGGGTCAATTTTGATAGCAGCCAATTAACCTAACAGTATGTTTTTTGGAGTGTGGGAGGAAACCACAGCACCCGGAGGAAACCCACGCAAACACAGGGAGAACATACAAACTTCACACAGATAAGGCCATTGTTGATATAAGTACTGGCTCTGCTTACCATTGTCCAGTCTAGTACATAACTGTATTAATGCTGTGAAATATTATTACTTTGAATGCCTTAAATATGCAAGAGCGCATTTGGGTAAGTTTATGCTAATAAAAGATATATGCACTTTTCTTGCCTACCCATACTATTTAATAACCACCAAAAATTAAGCAATATGTAAGCACTGCTTCCAGTTGAAATCAGTCTGTCTGTCTGTCTGTCTATCTATCTATCTTTCTATCTTTCTATCTATCTATCCGTCTGTCTATCTTTAAAACTGAAAGACATCCATTAAACATACACAATGACAGCATATTTAGTGTGTAATTGATGCTAAAACACAATTCTCACTCTCCTAATATAGCTGATTTTTGACAATGAACTGCATTTTTCATGTGAAGCATTTGATGTCATAAAGATGTAAACCTCACAAAGCAATTCTGTCACTGGTCAGTTTGCTTGACAGACATCTGACTTTAAGGTACTAGCCAATGGAAACATGGTGACATGTAAATATGAAAGCACATTAGGACAAAATATGCAATAAGATAGAGGCAAAGGGAGATGGCTGCTGGGAATGTATTTCATTTATCCCAGAAAATCTTTAAATCTAAGTATTAATACTACGTTGATGTACTTTTGAAATTGGAGAGCTACTTTTTACTAAAAGTACATCTCCCTTATATAATTAAGTATAATGCAGACCTGCTCAAAAACTTAGTATAATTAAAGAAGTCTTATGCCATAAATGATGATGATGAGAGCTGCTTATGTGAATGTCTATAGTGGTTTTCTCTACCAGTGTCACTGTATTAGACAACTGTTATCAAACTTAGCAATAATGATGCATTAATCTGCCAATCAAGTGTGAAAGCTGGCTATGTGTATAGGCATAGTAAACACATATCATCATCATCCTCATTATCATTTATTTATATAGTGTCACTAATAGCGCAGCGCTGTACAGAGAACCCATTCACATCAGTCCCTACCCTATTGGAGCTTACAGTCTAAATTCCCTAATATAGACACACACTCACACACAGACAGAGAGGGAGAGACTAGGGTCAATTTTGATAGCAGCCAATTAACCTAACAGTATGTTTTTTGGAGTGTGGGAGGAAACCACAGCACCCGGAGGAAACCCACGCAAACACAGGGAGAACATACAAACTTCACACAGATAAGGCCATTGTTGATATAAGTACTGGCTCTGCTTACCATTGTCCAGTCTAGTACATAACTGTATTAATGCTGTGAAATATTATTACTTTGAATGCCTTAAATATGCAAGAGCGCATTTGGGTAAGTTTATGCTAATAAAAGATATATGCACTTTTCTTGCCTACCCATACTATTTAATAACCACCAAAAATTAAGCAATATGTAAGCACTGCTTCCAGTTGAAATCAGTCTGTCTGTCTGTCTGTCTGTCTGTCTGTCTGTCTGTCTATCTATCTATCTATCTATCTATCTTTCTATCTATCTATCTTTCTATCTTTCTATCTATCTATCCGTCTGTCTATCTTTAAAACTGAAAGACATCCATTAAACATACACAATGACAGCATATTTAGTGTGTAATTGATGCTAAAACACAATTCTCACTCTCCTAATATAGCTGATTTTTGACAATGAACTGCATTTTTCATGTGAAGCATTTGATGTCATAAAGATGTAAACCTCACAAAGCAATTCTGTCACTGGTCAGTTTGCTTGACAGACATCTGACTTTAAGGTACTAGCCAATGGAAACATGGTGACATGTAAATATGAAAGCACATTAGGACAAAATATGCAATAAGATAGAGGCAAAGGGAGATGGCTGCTGGGAATGTATTTCATTTATCCCAGAAAATCTTTAAATCTAAGTATTAATACTACGTTGATGTACTTTTGAAATTGGAGAGCTACTTTTTACTAAAAGTACATCTCCCTTATATAATTAAGTATAATGCAGACCTGCTCAAAAACTTAGTATAATTAAAGAAGTCTTATGCCATAAATGATGATGATGAGAGCTGCTTATGTGAATGTCTATAGTGGTTTTCTCTACCAGTGTCACTGTATTAGACAACTGTTATCAAACTTAGCAATAATGATGCATTAATCTGCCAATCAAGTGTGAAAGCTGGCTATGTGTATAGGCATAGTAAACACATATCATCATCATCCTCATTATCATTTATTTATATAGTGTCACTAATAGCGCAGCGCTGTACAGAGAACCCATTCACATCAGTCCCTACCCTATTGGAGCTTACAGTCTAAATTCCCTAATATAGACACACACTCACACACAGACAGAGAGGGAGAGACTAGGGTCAATTTTGATAGCAGCCAATTAACCTAACAGTATGTTTTTTGGAGTGTGGGAGGAAACCACAGCACCCGGAGGAAACCCACGCAAACACAGGGAGAACATACAAACTTCACACAGATAAGGCCATTGTTGATATAAGTACTGGCTCTGCTTACCATTGTCCAGTCTAGTACATAACTGTATTAATGCTGTGAAATATTATTACTTTGAATGCCTTAAATATGCAAGAGCGCATTTGGGTAAGTTTATGCTAATAAAAGATATATGCACTTTTCTTGCCTACCCATACTATTTAATAACCACCAAAAATTAAGCAATATGTAAGCACTGCTTCCAGTTGAAATCAGTCTGTCTGTCTGTCTGTCTGTCTGTCTGTCTGTCTATCTATCTATCTATCTATCTATCTTTCTATCTATCTATCTTTCTATCTTTCTATCTATCTATCCGTCTGTCTATCTTTAAAACTGAAAGACATCCATTAAACATACACAATGACAGCATATTTAGTGTGTAATTGATGCTAAAACACAATTCTCACTCTCCTAATATAGCTGATTTTTGACAATGAACTGCATTTTTCATGTGAAGCATTTGATGTCATAAAGATGTAAACCTCACAAAGCAATTCTGTCACTGGTCAGTTTGCTTGACAGACATCTGACTTTAAGGTACTAGCCAATGGAAACATGGTGACATGTAAATATGAAAGCACATTAGGACAAAATATGCAATAAGATAGAGGCAAAGGGAGATGGCTGCTGGGAATGTATTTCATTTATCCCAGAAAATCTTTAAATCTAAGTATTAATACTACGTTGATGTACTTTTGAAATTGGAGAGCTACTTTTTACTAAAAGTACATCTCCCTTATATAATTAAGTATAATGCAGACCTGCTCAAAAACTTAGTATAATTAAAGAAGTCTTATGCCATAAATGATGATGATGAGAGCTGCTTATGTGAATGTCTATAGTGGTTTTCTCTACCAGTGTCACTGTATTAGACAACTGTTATCAAACTTAGCAATAATGATGCATTAATCTGCCAATCAAGTGTGAAAGCTGGCTATGTGTATAGGCATAGTAAACACATATCATCATCATCCTCATTATCATTTATTTATATAGTGTCACTAATAGCGCAGCGCTGTACAGAGAACCCATTCACATCAGTCCCTACCCTATTGGAGCTTACAGTCTAAATTCCCTAATATAGACACACACTCACACACAGACAGAGAGGGAGAGACTAGGGTCAATTTTGATAGCAGCCAATTAACCTAACAGTATGTTTTTTGGAGTGTGGGAGGAAACCACAGCACCCGGAGGAAACCCACGCAAACACAGGGAGAACATACAAACTTCACACAGATAAGGCCATTGTTGATATAAGTACTGGCTCTGCTTACCATTGTCCAGTCTAGTACATAACTGTATTAATGCTGTGAAATATTATTACTTTGAATGCCTTAAATATGCAAGAGCGCATTTGGGTAAGTTTATGCTAATAAAAGATATATGCACTTTTCTTGCCTACCCATACTATTTAATAACCACCAAAAATTAAGCAATATGTAAGCACTGCTTCCAGTTGAAATCAGTCTGTCTGTCTGTCTGTCTATCTATCTATCTATCTATCTATCTATCTATCTATCTATCTATCTTTCTATCTATCTATCTTTCTATCTATCTATCCGTCTGTCTATCTTTAAAACTGAAAGACATCCATTAAACATACACAATGACAGCATATTTAGTGTGTAATTGATGCTAAAACACAATTCTCACTCTCCTAATATAGCTGATTTTTGACAATGAACTGCATTTTTCATGTGAAGCATTTGATGTCAAAGATGTAAACCTCACAAAGCAATTCTGTCACTGGTCAGTTTGCTTGACAGACATCTGACTTTAAGGTACTAGCCAATGGAAACATGGTGACATGTAAATATGAAAGCACATTAGGACAAAATATGCAATAAGATAGAGGCAAAGGGAGATGGCTGCTGGGAATGTATTTCATTTATCCCAGAAAATCTTTAAATCTAAGTATTAATACTACGTTGATGTACTTTTGAAATTGGAGAGCTACTTTTTACTAAAAGTACATCTCCCTTATATAATTAAGTATAATGCAGACCTGCTCAAAAACTTAGTATAATTAAAGAAGTCTTATGCAATAAATGATGATGATGAGAGCTGCTTATGTGAATGTCTATAGTGGTTTTCTCTACCAGTGTCATTGTATTAGACAACTGTTATCAAACTTAGCAATAATGATGCATTAATCTGCCAATCAAGTGTGAAAGCTGGCTATGTGTATAGGCATAGTAAACACATATCATCATCATCCTCATTATCATTTATTTATATAGTGTCACTAATAGCGCAGCGCTGTACAGAGAACCCATTCACATCAGTCCCTACCCTATTGGAGCTTACAGTCTAAATTCCCTAATATAGACACACACTCACACACAGACAGAGAGGGAGAGACTAGGGTCAATTTTGATAGCAGCCAATTAACCTAACAGTATGTTTTTTGGAGTGTGGGAGGAAACCACAGCACCCGGAGGAAACCCACGCAAACACAGGGAGAACATACAAACTTCACACAGATAAGGCCATTGTTGATATAAGTACTGGCTCTGCTTACCATTGTCCAGTCTAGTACATAACTGTATTAATGCTGTGAAATATTATTACTTTGAATGCCTTAAATATGCAAGAGCGCATTTGGGTAAGTTTATGCTAATAAAAGATATATGCACTTTTCTTGCCTACCCATACTATTTAATAACCACCAAAAATTAAGCAATATGTAAGCACTGCTTCCAGTTGAAATCAGTCTGTCTGTCTATCTATCTATCTATCTTTCTATCTTTCTATCTATCTATCTTTCTATCTTTCTATCTATCTATCCATCTGTCTATCTTTAAAA
>NW_027447221.1:715029-725029 GCF_038048845.1 Mixophyes fleayi | reverse complement strand
ACAGCATATTTAGTGTGTAATTGATGCTAAAACACAATTCTCACTCTCCTAATATAGCTGATTTTTGACAATGAACTGCATTTTTCATGTGAAGCATTTGATGTCATAAAGATGTAAACCTCACAAAGCAATTCTGTCACTGGTCAGTTTGCTTGACAGACATCTGACTTTAAGGTACTAGCCAATGGAAACATGGTGACATGTAAATATGAAAGCACATTAGTGACAAAATATGCAATAAGATAGAGGCAAAGGGAGATGGCTGCTGGGAATGTATTTCATTTATCCCAGAAAATCTTTAAATCTAAGTATTAATACTACGTTGATGTACTTTTGAAATTGGAGAGCTACTTTTTACTAAAAGTACATCTCCCTTATATAATTAAGTATAATGCAGACCTGCTCAAAAACTTAGTATAATTAAAGAAGTCTTATGCAATAAATGATGATGATGAGAGCTGCTTATGTGAATGTCTATAGTGGTTTTCTCTACCAGTGTCATTGTATTAGACAACTGTTATCAAACTTAGCAATAATGATGCATTAATCTGCCAATCAAGTGTGAAAGCTGGCTATGTGTATAGGCATAGTAAACACATATCATCATCATCCTCATTATCATTTATTTATATAGTGTCACTAATAGCGCAGCGCTGTACAGAGAACCCATTCACATCAGTCCCTACCCTATTGGAGCTTACAGTCTAAATTCCCTAATATAGACACACACTCACACACAGACAGAGAGGGAGAGACTAGGGTCAATTTTGATAGCAGCCAATTAACCTAACAGTATGTTTTTTGGAGTGTGGGAGGAAACCACAGCACCCGGAGGAAACCCACGCAAACACAGGGAGAACATACAAACTTCACACAGATAAGGCCATTGTTGATATAAGTACTGGCTCTGCTTACCATTGTCCAGTCTAGTACATAACTGTATTAATGCTGTGAAATATTATTACTTTGAATGCCTTAAATATGCAAGAGCGCATTTGGGTAAGTTTATGCTAATAAAAGATATATGCACTTTTCTTGCCTACCCATACTATTTAATAACCACCAAAAATTAAGCAATATGTAAGCACTGCTTCCAGTTGAAATCAGTCTGTCTGTCTGTCTATCTATCTATCTATCTATCTATCTATCTTTCTATCTATCTATCTATCTATCTATCTATCGGTCTGTCTATCTTTAAAACTGAAAGACATAAAGTAAACATACACAATGACAGCATATTTAGTGTGTAATTGATGCTAAAACACAATTCTCACTCTCCTAATATAGCTGATTTTTGACAATGAACTGCATTTTTCATGTGAAGCATTTGATGTCATAAAGATGTAAACCTCACAAAGCAATTCTGTCACTGGTCAGTTTGCTTGACAGACATCTGACTTTAAGGTACTAGCCAATGGAAACATGGTGACATGTAAATATGAAAGCACATTAGGACAAAATATGCAATAAGATAGAGGCAAAGGGAGATGGCTGCTGGGAATGTATTTCATTTATCCCAGAAAATCTTTAAATCTAAGTATTAATACTACGTTGATGTACTTTTGAAATTGGAGAGCTACTTTTTACTAAAAGTACATCTCCCTTATATAATTAAGTATAATGCAGACCTGCTCAAAAACTTAGTATAATTAAAGAAGTCTTATGCCATAAATGATGATGATGAGAGCTGCTTATGTGAATGTCTATAGTGGTTTTCTCTACCAGTGTCACTGTATTAGACAACTGTTATCAAACTTAGCAATAATGATGCATTAATCTGCCAATCAAGTGTGAAAGCTGGCTATGTGTATAGGCATAGTAAACACATATCATCATCATCCTCATTATCATTTATTTATATAGTGTCACTAATAGTGCAGCGCTGTACAGAGAACCCATTCACATCAGTCCCTACCCTATTGGAGCTTACAGTCTAAATTCCCTAATATAGACACACACTCACACACAGACAGAGAGGGAGAGACTAGGGTCAATTTTGATAGCAGCCAATTAACCTAACAGTATGTTTTTTGGAGTGTGGGAGGAAACCACAGCACCCGGAGGAAACCCACGCAAACACAGGGAGAACATACAAACTTCACACAGATAAGGCCATTGTTGATATAAGTACTGGCTCTGCTTACCATTGTCCAGTCTAGTACATAACTGTATTAATGCTGTGAAATATTATTACTTTGAATGCCTTAAATATGCAAGAGCGCATTTGGGTAAGTTTATGCTAATAAAAGATATATGCACTTTTCTTGCCTACCCATACTATTTAATAACCACCAAAAATTAAGCAATATGTAAGCACTGCTTCCAGTTGAAATCAGTCTGTCTGTCTGTCTATCTATCTATCTATCTATCTTTCTATCTTTCTATCTATCTATCTTTCTATCTTTCTATCTATTTATCCATCTGTCTATCTTTAAAACTGAAAGACATCCATTAAACATACACAATGACCGCATATTTAGTGTGTAATTGATGCTAAAACACAATTCTCACTCTCCTAATATAGCTGATTTTTGACAATGAACTGCATTTTTCATGTGAAGCATTTGATGTCATAAAGATGTAAACCTCACAAAGCAATTCTGTCACTGGTCAGTTTGCTTGACAGACATCTGACTTTAAGGTACTAGCCAATGGAAACATGGTGACATGTAAATATGAAAGCACATTAGTGACAAAATATGCAATAAGATAGAGGCAAAGGGAGATGGCTGCTGGGAATGTATTTCATTTATCCCAGAAAATCTTTAAATCTAAGTATTAATACTACGTTGATGTACTTTTGAAATTGGAGAGCTACTTTTTACTAAAAGTACATCTCCCTTATATAATTAAGTATAATGCAGACCTGCTCAAAAACTTAGTATAATTAAAGAAGTCTTATGCAATAAATGATGATGATGAGAGCTGCTTATGTGAATGTCTATAGTGGTTTTCTCTACCAGTGTCATTGTATTAGACAACTGTTATCAAACTTAGCAATAATGATGCATTAATCTGCCAATCAAGTGTGAAAGCTGGCTATGTGTATAGGCATAGTAAACACATATCATCATCATCCTCATTATCATTTATTTATATAGTGTCACTAATAGCGCAGCGCTGTACAGAGAACCCATTCACATCAGTCCCTACCCTATTGGAGCTTACAGTCTAAATTCCCTAATATAGACACACACTCACACACAGACAGAGAGGGAGAGACTAGGGTCAATTTTGATAGCAGCCAATTAACCTAACAGTATGTTTTTTGGAGTGTGGGAGGAAACCACAGCACCCGGAGGAAACCCACGCAAACACAGGGAGAACATACAAACTTCACACAGATAAGGCCATTGTTGATATAAGTACTGGCTCTGCTTACCATTGTCCAGTCTAGTACATAACTGTATTAATGCTGTGAAATATTATTACTTTGAATGCCTTAAATATGCAAGAGCGCATTTGGGTAAGTTTATGCTAATAAAAGATATATGCACTTTTCTTGCCTACCCATACTATTTAATAACCACCAAAAATTAAGCAATATGTAAGCACTGCTTCCAGTTGAAATCAGTCTGTCTGTCTGTCTATCTATCTATCTATCTATCTATCTTTCTATCTATCTATCTATCTATCTATCTATCGGTCTGTCTATCTTTAAAACTGAAAGACATCCAGTAAACATACACAATGACAGCATATTTAGTGTGTAATTGATGCTAAAACACAATTCTCACTCTCCTAATATAGCTGATTTTTGACAATGAACTGCATTTTTCATGTGAAGCATTTGATGTCATAAAGATGTAAACCTCACAAAGCAATTCTGTCACTGGTCAGTTTGCTTGACAGACATCTGACTTTAAGGTACTAGCCAATGGAAACATGGTGACATGTAAATATGAAAGCACATTAGGACAAAATATGCAATAAGATAGAGGCAAAGGGAGATGGCTGCTGGGAATGTATTTCATTTATCCCAGAAAATCTTTAAATCTAAGTATTAATACTACGTTGATGTACTTTTGAAATTGGAGAGCTACTTTTTACTAAAAGTACATCTCCCTTATATAATTAAGTATAATGCAGACCTGCTCAAAAACTTAGTATAATTAAAGAAGTCTTATGCCATAAATGATGATGATGAGAGCTGCTTATGTGAATGTCTATAGTGGTTTTCTCTACCAGTGTCACTGTATTAGACAACTGTTATCAAACTTAGCAATAATGATGCATTAATCTGCCAATCAAGTGTGAAAGCTGGCTATGTGTATAGGCATAGTAAACACATATCATCATCATCCTCATTATCATTTATTTATATAGTGTCACTAATAGCGCAGCGCTGTACAGAGAACCCATTCACATCAGTCCCTACCCTTTTGGAGCTTACAGTCTAAATTCCCTAATATAGACACACACTCACACACAGACAGAGAGGGAGAGACTAGGGTCAATTTTGATAGCAGCCAATTAACCTAACAGTATGTTTTTTGGAGTGTGGGAGGAAACCACAGCACCCGGAGGAAACCCACGCAAACACAGGGAGAACATACAAACTTCACACAGATAAGGCCATTGTTGATATAAGTACTGGCTCTGCTTACCATTGTCCAGTCTAGTACATAACTGTATTAATGCTGTGAAATATTATTACTTTGAATGCCTTAAATATGCAAGAGCGCATTTGGGTAAGTTTATGCTAATAAAAGATATATGCACTTTTCTTGCCTACCCATACTATTTAATAACCACCAAAAATTAAGCAATATGTAAGCACTGCTTCCAGTTGAAATCAGTCTGTCTGTCTGTCTATCTATCTATCTATCTATCTATCTTTCTTTCTATCTTTCTATCTATCTATCCGTCTGTCTATCTTTAAAACTGAAAGACATCCATTAAACATACACAATGACAGCATATTTAGTGTGTAATTGATGCTAAAACACAATTCTCACTCTCCTAATATAGCTGATTTTTGACAATGAACTGCATTTTTCATGTGAAGCATTTGATGTCATAAAGATGTAAACCTCACAAAGCAATTCTGTCACTGGTCAGTTTGCTTGACAGACATCTGACTTTAAGGTACTAGCCAATGGAAACATGGTGACATGTAAATATGAAAGCACATTAGGACAAAATATGCAATAAGATAGAGGCAAAGGGAGATGGCTGCTGGGAATGTATTTCATTTATCCCAGAAAATCTTTAAATCTAAGTATTAATACTACGTTGATGTACTTTTGAAATTGGAGAGCTACTTTTTACTAAAAGTACATCTCCCTTATATAATTAAGTATAATGCAGACCTGCTCAAAAACTTAGTATAATTAAAGAAGTCTTATGCCATAAATGATGATGATGAGAGCTGCTTATGTGAATGTCTATAGTGGTTTTCTCTACCAGTGTCACTGTATTAGACAACTGTTATCAAACTTAGCAATAATGATGCATTAATCTGCCAATCAAGTGTGAAAGCTGGCTATGTGTATAGGCATAGTAAACACATATCATCATCATCCTCATTATCATTTATTTATATAGTGTCACTAATAGCGCAGCGCTGTACAGAGAACCCATTCACATCAGTCCCTACCCTATTGGAGCTTACAGTCTAAATTCCCTAATATAGACACACACTCACACACAGACAGAGAGGGAGAGACTAGGGTCAATTTTGATAGCAGCCAATTAACCTAACAGTATGTTTTTTGGAGTGTGGGAGGAAACCACAGCACCCGGAGGAAACCCACGCAAACACAGGGAGAACATACAAACTTCACACAGATAAGGCCATTGTTGATATAAGTACTGGCTCTGCTTACCATTGTCCAGTCTAGTACATAACTGTATTAATGCTGTGAAATTTTATTACTTTGAATGCCTTAAATATGCAAGAGCGCATTTGGGTAAGTTTATGCTAATAAAAGATATATGCACTTTTCTTGCCTACCCATACTATTTAATAACCACCAAAAATTAAGCAATATGTAAGCACTGCTTCCAGTTGAAATCAGTCTGTCTGTCTGTCTATCTATCTATCTATCTTTCTATCTTTCTATCTATCTATCTTTCTATCTTTCTATCTATTTATCCATCTGTCTATCTTTAAAACTGAAAGACATCCATTAAACATACACAATGACCGCATATTTAGTGTGTAATTGATGCTAAAACACAATTCTCACTCTCCTAATATAGCTGATTTTTGACAATGAACTGCATTTTTCATGTGAAGCATTTGATGTCATAAAGATGTAAACCTCACAAAGCAATTCTGTCACTGGTCAGTTTGCTTGACAGACATCTGACTTTAAGGTACTAGCCAATGGAAACATGGTGACATGTAAATATGAAAGCACATTAGTGACAAAATATGCAATAAGATAGAGGCAAAGGGAGATGGCTGCTGGGAATGTATTTCATTTATCCCAGAAAATCTTTAAATCTAAGTATTAATACTACGTTGATGTACTTTTGAAATTGGAGAGCTACTTTTTACTAAAAGTACATCTCCCTTATATAATTAAGTATAATGCAGACCTGCTCAAAAACTTAGTATAATTAAAGAAGTCTTATGCAATAAATGATGATGATGAGAGCTGCTTATGTGAATGTCTATAGTGGTTTTCTCTACCAGTGTCATTGTATTAGACAACTGTTATCAAACTTAGCAATAATGATGCATTAATCTGCCAATCAAGTGTGAAAGCTGGCTATGTGTATAGGCATAGTAAACACATATCATCATCATCCTCATTATCATTTATTTATATAGTGTCACTAATAGCGCAGCGCTGTACAGAGAACCCATTCACATCAGTCCCTACCCTATTGGAGCTTACAGTCTAAATTCCCTAATATAGACACACACTCACACACAGACAGAGAGGGAGAGACTAGGGTCAATTTTGATAGCAGCCAATTAACCTAACAGTATGTTTTTTGGAGTGTGGGAGGAAACCACAGCACCCGGAGGAAACCCACGCAAACACAGGGAGAACATACAAACTTCACACAGATAAGGCCATTGTTGATATAAGTACTGGCTCTGCTTACCATTGTCCAGTCTAGTACATAACTGTATTAATGCTGTGAAATATTATTACTTTGAATGCCTTAAATATGCAAGAGCGCATTTGGGTAAGTTTATGCTAATAAAAGATATATGCACTTTTCTTGCCTACCCATACTATTTAATAACCACCAAAAATTAAGCAATATGTAAGCACTGCTTCCAGTTGAAATCAGTCTGTCTGTCTGTCTATCTATCTATCTATCTATCTATCTTTCTATCTATCTATCTATCTATCTATCTATCGGTCTGTCTATCTTTAAAACTGAAAGACATCCAGTAAACATACACAATGACAGCATATTTAGTGTGTAATTGATGCTAAAACACAATTCTCACTCTCCTAATATAGCTGATTTTTGACAATGAACTGCATTTTTCATGTGAAGCATTTGATGTCATAAAGATGTAAACCTCACAAAGCAATTCTGTCACTGGTCAGTTTGCTTGACAGACATCTGACTTTAAGGTACTAGCCAATGGAAACATGGTGACATGTAAATATGAAAGCACATTAGGACAAAATATGCAATAAGATAGAGGCAAAGGGAGATGGCTGCTGGGAATGTATTTCATTTATCCCAGAAAATCTTTAAATCTAAGTATTAATACTACGTTGATGTACTTTTGAAATTGGAGAGCTACTTTTTACTAAAAGTACATCTCCCTTATATAATTAAGTATAATGCAGACCTGCTCAAAAACTTAGTATAATTAAAGAAGTCTTATGCCATAAATGATGATGATGAGAGCTGCTTATGTGAATGTCTATAGTGGTTTTCTCTACCAGTGTCACTGTATTAGACAACTGTTATCAAACTTAGCAATAATGATGCATTAATCTGCCAATCAAGTGTGAAAGCTGGCTATGTGTATAGGCATAGTAAACACATATCATCATCATCCTCATTATCATTTATTTATATAGTGTCACTAATAGCGCAGCGCTGTACAGAGAACCCATTCACATCAGTCCCTACCCTTTTGGAGCTTACAGTCTAAATTCCCTAATATAGACACACACTCACACACAGACAGAGAGGGAGAGACTAGGGTCAATTTTGATAGCAGCCAATTAACCTAACAGTATGTTTTTTGGAGTGTGGGAGGAAACCACAGCACCCGGAGGAAACCCACGCAAACACAGGGAGAACATACAAACTTCACACAGATAAGGCCATTGTTGATATAAGTACTGGCTCTGCTTACCATTGTCCAGTCTAGTACATAACTGTATTAATGCTGTGAAATATTATTACTTTGAATGCCTTAAATATGCAAGAGCGCATTTGGGTAAGTTTATGCTAATAAAAGATATATGCACTTTTCTTGCCTACCCATACTATTTAATAACCACCAAAAATTAAGCAATATGTAAGCACTGCTTCCAGTTGAAATCAGTCTGTCTGTCTGTCTATCTATCTATCTATCTATCTATCTTTCTTTCTATCTTTCTATCTATCTATCCGTCTGTCTATCTTTAAAACTGAAAGACATCCATTAAACATACACAATGACAGCATATTTAGTGTGTAATTGATGCTAAAACACAATTCTCACTCTCCTAATATAGCTGATTTTTGACAATGAACTGCATTTTTCATGTGAAGCATTTGATGTCATAAAGATGTAAACCTCACAAAGCAATTCTGTCACTGGTCAGTTTGCTTGACAGACATCTGACTTTAAGGTACTAGCCAATGGAAACATGGTGACATGTAAATATGAAAGCACATTAGGACAAAATATGCAATAAGATAGAGGCAAAGGGAGATGGCTGCTGGGAATGTATTTCATTTATCCCAGAAAATCTTTAAATCTAAGTATTAATACTACGTTGATGTACTTTTGAAATTGGAGAGCTACTTTTTACTAAAAGTACATCTCCCTTATATAATTAAGTATAATGCAGACCTGCTCAAAAACTTAGTATAATTAAAGAAGTCTTATGCCATAAATGATGATGATGAGAGCTGCTTATGTGAATGTCTATAGTGGTTTTCTCTACCAGTGTCACTGTATTAGACAACTGTTATCAAACTTAGCAATAATGATGCATTAATCTGCCAATCAAGTGTGAAAGCTGGCTATGTGTATAGGCATAGTAAACACATATCATCATCATCCTCATTATCATTTATTTATATAGTGTCACTAATAGCGCAGCGCTGTACAGAGAACCCATTCACATCAGTCCCTACCCTATTGGAGCTTACAGTCTAAATTCCCTAATATAGACACACACTCACACACAGACAGAGAGGGAGAGACTAGGGTCAATTTTGATAGCAGCCAATTAACCTAACAGTATGTTTTTTGGAGTGTGGGAGGAAACCACAGCACCCGGAGGAAACCCACGCAAACACAGGGAGAACATACAAACTTCACACAGATAAGGCCATTGTTGATATAAGTACTGGCTCTGCTTACCATTGTCCAGTCTAGTACATAACTGTATTAATGCTGTGAAATATTATTACTTTGAATGCCTTAAATATGCAAGAGCGCATTTGGGTAAGTTTATGCTAATAAAAGATATATGCACTTTTCTTGCCTACCCATACTATTTAATAACCACCAAAAATTAAGCAATATGTAAGCACTGCTTCCAGTTGAAATCAGTCTGTCTGTCTGTCTATCTATCTATCTATCTATCTTTCTTTCTATCTTTCTATCTATCTATCCGTCTGTCTATCTTTAAAACTGAAAGACATCCATTAAACATACACAATGACAGCATATTTAGTGTGTAATTGATGCTAAAACACAATTCTCACTCTCCTAATATAGCTGATTTTTGACAATGAACTGCATTTTTCATGTGAAGCATTTGATGTCATAAAGATGTAAACCTCACAAAGCAATTCTGTCACTGGTCAGTTTGCTTGACAGACATCTGACTTTAAGGTACTAGCCAATGGA
>NW_027447221.1:565029-710029 GCF_038048845.1 Mixophyes fleayi | reverse complement strand
TCATTTATCCCAGAAAATCTTTAAATCTAAGTATTAATACTACGTTGATGTACTTTTGAAATTGGAGAGCTACTTTTTACTAAAAGTACATCTCCCTTATATAATTAAGTATAATGCAGACCTGCTCAAAAACTTAGTATAATTAAAGAAGTCTTATGCCATAAATGATGATGATGAGAGCTGCTTATGTGAATGTCTATAGTGGTTTTCTCTACCAGTGTCACTGTATTAGACAACTGTTATCAAACTTAGCAATAATGATGCATTAATCTGCCAATCAAGTGTGAAAGCTGGCTATGTGTATAGGCATAGTAAACACATATCATCATCATCCTCATTATCATTTATTTATATAGTGTCACTAATAGCGCAGCGCTGTACAGAGAACCCATTCACATCAGTCCCTACCCTATTGGAGCTTACAGTCTAAATTCCCTAATATAGACACACACTCACACACAGACAGAGAGGGAGAGACTAGGGTCAATTTTGATAGCAGCCAATTAACCTAACAGTATGTTTTTTGGAGTGTGGGAGGAAACCACAGCACCCGGAGGAAACCCACGCAAACACAGGGAGAACATACAAACTTCACACAGATAAGGCCATTGTTGATATAAGTACTGGCTCTGCTTACCATTGTCCAGTCTAGTACATAACTGTATTAATGCTGTGAAATATTATTACTTTGAATGCCTTAAATATGCAAGAGCGCATTTGGGTAAGTTTATGCTAATAAAAGATATATGCACTTTTCTTGCCTACCCATACTATTTAATAACCACCAAAAATTAAGCAATATGTAAGCACTGCTTCCAGTTGAAATCAGTCTGTCTGTCTGTCTATCTATCTATCTATCTTTCTATCTATCTATCTTTCTATCTTTCTATCTATCTATCCGTCTGTCTATCTTTAAAACTGAAAGACATCCATTAAACATACACAATGACAGCATATTTAGTGTGTAATTGATGCTAAAACACAATTCTCACTCTCCTAATATAGCTGATTTTTGACAATGAACTGCATTTTTCATGTGAAGCATTTGATGTCATAAAGATGTAAACCTCACAAAGCAATTCTGTCACTGGTCAGTTTGCTTGACAGACATCTGACTTTAAGGTACTAGCCAATGGAAACATGGTGACATGTAAATATGAAAGCACATTAGGACAAAATATGCAATAAGATAGAGGCAAAGGGAGATGGCTGCTGGGAATGTATTTCATTTATCCCAGAAAATCTTTAAATCTAAGTATTAATACTACGTTGATGTACTTTTGAAATTGGAGAGCTACTTTTTACTAAAAGTACATCTCCCTTATATAATTAAGTATAATGCAGACCTGCTCAAAAACTTAGTATAATTAAAGAAGTCTTATGCCATAAATGATGATGATGAGAGCTGCTTATGTGAATGTCTATAGTGGTTTTCTCTACCAGTGTCACTGTATTAGACAACTGTTATCAAACTTAGCAATAATGATGCATTAATCTGCCAATCAAGTGTGAAAGCTGGCTATGTGTATAGGCATAGTAAACACATATCATCATCATCCTCATTATCATTTATTTATATAGTGTCACTAATAGCGCAGCGCTGTACAGAGAACCCATTCACATCAGTCCCTACCCTATTGGAGCTTACAGTCTAAATTCCCTAATATAGACACACACTCACACACAGACAGAGAGGGAGAGACTAGGGTCAATTTTGATAGCAGCCAATTAACCTAACAGTATGTTTTTTGGAGTGTGGGAGGAAACCACAGCACCCGGAAGAAACCCACGCAAACACAGGGAGAACATACAAACTTCACACAGATAAGGCCATTGTTGATATAAGTACTGGCTCTGCTTACCATTGTCCAGTCTAGTACATAACTGTATTAATGCTGTGAAATATTATTACTTTGAATGCCTTAAATATGCAAGAGCGCATTTGGGTAAGTTTATGCTAATAAAAGATATATGCACTTTTCTTGCCTACCCATACTATTTAATAACCACCAAAAATTAAGCAATATGTAAGCACTGCTTCCAGTTGAAATCAGTCTGTCTGTCTGTCTATCTATCTATCTATCTTTCTATCTATCTATCTTTCTATCTTTCTATCTATCTATCCGTCTGTCTATCTTTAAAACTGAAAGACATCCATTAAACATACACAATGACAGCATATTTAGTGTGTAATTGATGCTAAAACACAATTCTCACTCTCCTAATATAGCTGATTTTTGACAATGAACTGCATTTTTCATGTGAAGCATTTGATGTCATAAAGATGTAAACCTCACAAAGCAATTCTGTCACTGGTCAGTTTGCTTGACAGACATCTGACTTTAAGGTACTAGCCAATGGAAACATGGTGACATGTAAATATGAAAGCACATTAGGACAAAATATGCAATAAGATAGAGGCAAAGGGAGATGGCTGCTGGGAATGTATTTCATTTATCCCAGAAAATCTTTAAATCTAAGTATTAATACTACGTTGATGTACTTTTGAAATTGGAGAGCTACTTTTTACTAAAAGTACATCTCCCTTATATAATTAAGTATAATGCAGACCTGCTCAAAAACTTAGTATAATTAAAGAAGTCTTATGCAATAAATGATGATGATGAGAGCTGCTTATGTGAATGTCTATAGTGGTTTTCTCTACCAGTGTCATTGTATTAGACAACTGTTATCAAACTTAGCAATAATGATGCATTAATCTGCCAATCAAGTGTGAAAGCTGGCTATGTGTATAGGCATAGTAAACACATATCATCATCATCCTCATTATCATTTATTTATATAGTGTCACTAATAGCGCAGCGCTGTACAGAGAACCCATTCACATCAGTCCCTACCCTATTGGAGCTTACAGTCTAAATTCCCTAATATAGACACACACTCACACACAGACAGAGAGGGAGAGACTAGGGTCAATTTTGATAGCAGCCAATTAACCTAACAGTATGTTTTTTGGAGTGTGGGAGGAAACCCACGCAAACACAGGGAGAACATACAAACTTCACACAGATAAGGCCATTGTTGATATAAGTACTGGCTCTGCTTACCATTGTCCAGTCTAGTACATAACTGTATTAATGCTGTGAAATATTATTACTTTGAATGCCTTAAATATGCAAGAGCGCATTTGGGTAAGTTTATGCTAATAAAAGATATATGCACTTTTCTTGCCTACCCATACTATTTAATAACCACCAAAAATTAAGCAATATGTAAGCACTGCTTCCAGTTGAAATCAGTCTGTCTGTCTATCTATCTATCTATCTTTCTTTCTATCTTTCTTTCTATCTTTCTTTCTATCTATCCGTCTGTCTATCTTTAAAACTGAAAGACATCCATTAAACATACACAATGACAGCATATTTAGTGTGTAATTGATGCTAAAACACAATTCTCACTCTCCTAATATAGCTGATTTTTGACAATGAACTGCATTTTTCATGTGAAGCATTTGATGTCATAAAGATGTAAACCTCACAAAGCAATTCTGTCACTGGTCAGTTTGCTTGACAGACATCTGACTTTAAGGTACTAGCCAATGGAAACATGGTGACATGTAAATATGAAAGCACATTAGGACAAAATATGCAATAAGATAGAGGCAAAGGGAGATGGCTGCTGGGAATGTATTTCATTTATCCCAGAAAATCTTTAAATCTAAGTATTAATACTACGTTGATGTACTTTTGAAATTGGAGAGCTACTTTTTACTAAAAGTACATCTCCCTTATATAATTAAGTATAATGCAGACCTGCTCAAAAACTTAGTATAATTAAAGAAGTCTTATGCAATAAATGATGATGATGAGAGCTGCTTATGTGAATGTCTATAGTGGTTTTCTCTACCAGTGTCATTGTATTAGACAACTGTTATCAAACTTAGCAATAATGATGCATTAATCTGCCAATCAAGTGTGAAAGCTGGCTATGTGTATAGGCATAGTAAACACATATCATCATCATCCTCATTATCATTTATTTATATAGTGTCACTAATAGCGCAGCGCTGTACAGAGAACCCATTCACATCAGTCCCTACCCTATTGGAGCTTACAGTCTAAATTCCCTAATATAGACACACACTCACACACAGACAGAGAGGGAGAGACTAGGGTCAATTTTGATAGCAGCCAATTAACCTAACAGTATGTTTTTTGGAGTGTGGGAGGAAACCACAGCACCCGGAGGAAACCCACGCAAACACAGGGAGAACATACAAACTTCACACAGATAAGGCCATTGTTGATATAAGTACTGGCTCTGCTTACCATTGTCCAGTCTAGTACATAACTGTATTAATGCTGTGAAATATTATTACTTTGCATGCCTTAAATATGCAAGAGCGCATTTGGGTAAGTTTATGCTAATAAAAGATATATGCACTTTTCTTGCCTACCCATACTATTTAATAACCACCAAAAATTAAGCAATATGTAAGCACTGCTTCCAGTTGAAATCAGTCTGTCTGTCTGTCTGTCTGTCTATCTATCTATCTATCTATCTATCTATCTATCTATCTATCTATCTATCTATCTATCTATCTTTCTATCTTTCTATCTTTCTATCTATCTATCCGTCTGTCTATCTTTAAAACTGAAAGACATCCATTAAACATACACAATGACAGCATATTTAGTGTGTAATTGATGCTAAAACACAATTCTCACTCTCCTAATATAGCTGATTTTTGACAATGAACTGCATTTTTCATGTGAAGCATTTGATGTCATAAAGATGTAAACCTCACAAAGCAATTCTGTCACTGGTCAGTTTGCTTGACAGACATCTGACTTTAAGGTACTAGCCAATGGAAACATGGTGACATGTAAATATGAAAGCACATTAGGACAAAATATGCAATAAGATAGAGGCAAAGGGAGATGGCTGCTGGGAATGTATTTCATTTATCCCAGAAAATCTTTAAATCTTAAAGGGCTCACTGTGTATGTTACCACAAACTTCACATTAACCTTAACTTTATACCATAGCATGCAAATAAAGACACGGAGACCTGAATAAGTTATTAAACCTTGGCAGGAATTTTATTATAAGGATTTTATAATAACTAACCTATGGTGGCGGAGAAAGAGCACTGCGGGACAGCTCACGAGCTGATCACACACGATTACTTAATGGACTGGCGCAAACCGCCGTAAGTCCGCAAAAAACACGGGGGAACAAATCCCTACATACATAGCGCTGAGTTGGCGTCAGAGTGACTGCCCCTTACAACTCACGCTGCCCTCCCTCACCGAGCCGGACAGGGACCCTCCTCACCGAAGGACCAAAAGGAGTTACTGTTACATCAAAGGGGGCAGTGACCTACGACCAACTACCAGTGCGCCCACTAATCAGCCGCTGAACGCAGTGCCTTCCTACCCCACCATTGACAAAAACCCCGGACTAACTTGAGGGATGGGTGGGTGGGATCTCGTGCTGCAAGTGAAGTAAAGCAGGAAGTACATCCTGCTATATTCTATCAAGGTCCCTCCCACATGGACCCCCATTGGTCGGTCCCCACCCCATGTTAAAACACACCAGGTCATCATTCAGCTTGTTACAAACCCTGTCGCCCTTTAAGTGCGTTCGTCCTAATAGCCTCACTTGTCATAAAGGGCTCACTGTGTATGTTATCACAAACTTCACATTAACCTTAACTTTATACCATAGCATGCAAATAAAGACACGGAGACCTGAATAAGTTATTAAACCTTGGCAGGAATTTTATTATAAGGATTTTATATTAACTAACCTATGGTGGCGGAGAAAGAGCACTGCGGGACAGCTCACGAGCTGATCACACACGATTACTTAATGGACTGGCGCAAACTGCCGTAAGTCCGCAAAAAACACGGGGGAACAAATCCCTACATACATAGCGCTGAGTTGGCGTCAGAGTGACTGCCCCTTACAACTCACGCTGCCCTCCCTCACCGAGCCGGACAGGGACCCTCCTCACCGAAGGACCAAAAGGAGTTACTGTTACATCAAAGGGGGCAGTGACCTACGACCAACTACCAGTGCGCCCACTAATCAGCCGCTGAACGCAGTGCCTTCCTACCCCGCTGCGCCCTACAGACGCCGCAGCCCGCCACCAACTAACCGAAACACGCCTCCACTCCCCCGTAAATCCTGTCTATAAAGAAACCCATACCCTCTTCATTAAGGTGAACGCCGTCCCGTCTAAAAAGATGTGGTGCCTCTACCCCTAACCCCGGGTGGTCTATGACTATGCCTCCCATGGACCGTACTATTTTTCGGATGGCACTATTTAGCTTCCTAACCATAGCCGTCATCTTTTTTATAGGAATGGCTGTCCTCCATACTAAACGGGGAATGAGTGCTGACCAACCAATAGTGATGTCTGGCCACGCCTCATGTATTTGACGTAGGTCCTCTCTGATTTTAACGATGAGATCTAATGATTTACCCTTACCTAAATCGTTACCTCCCGCATGTACAACCAGAACGTCCGGTGGGCCTTGTTGTTTTATGAGCCTAGTCAACCACGGAATAAGGTCCTGCCAGCCTAAACCTCTTTTACCCCACCATCTAATCACCGTGCCGCAATTATCCGAGATACTTTTTGACCTGGGGTGGCCAGCGGCCCAAAAAACAAACGAATGACCGATGATCCACACCGTCTTAGTTCTAACACCATCACCTGAAATCAGAGAACCCATGTTAGCATGAAATCATTGAATTGGGCAGACAGACAGGCGTGGTATACAGGTATAAGAAGGATAAGTGCTTGTTAACAGAAAAACGTAACACGAAGGGGGGTAAGGGAAGGTAGACACAAACAGGGAGCAGACCACCCAGGCGAAGGTAAACAACACCCGGAAAAACCCCGGCTGCACACCACTAATCAGGACTTACGCCCAGGGAAACCCGGGTGAAAATCCCTTCGCGCCCCCGCGTTAAAGCGGCGAGCGGAAAAGCCCAGGGTAGCCCACCAAGTGGAGGGGAAGATGGGATGGGTAAGGGAAGTGGGATGGGATGGTTTGAAGGCTCAGACGAGAAGGAAAGTGTGAAAAGAAAAACTGCAAATCACAATAAATTGTTAAACAACACAACATTCAATCAATAACTTTGTCAATTCTCACATAAGACTGGTAAGCCGTGGACTTCCAGCGGCCCAAAGCTTTTATAGCTTCGTTAGAAGATCCAGCCAAAGCGGCAGATGTAGCTGCCCCGATCCTAAATGAGTGAGTCCCGTATAAGGTGCTGTTTAAATTAAGCGACTGTAAGGTCCGCTTTAAAATGGCCGCAAATTGATATTTAGTCAGAGGAATGCTATTACTGTGACACAGAAACAAGTTGGCCTGGGGTCTCCTGCTCATAAACTGTGACGCCAGCCTAAACGGGCAGATATGCTGAAGCTGTTGAGGAGCTAACTGCACCCACGATCCCTTCCCGCTCTGATCAGTCTTAGATCTAACTATTTTGCAGGCAAAGGTCCCTTCGCCCAGACTGACATGTTCTGCTCTCAACCCAGACTCTTGATGCCCTCTGGACCTAGCTACCAGCTCCGAAATGCGAAAAGCCCCAAAAAAGGCCATGGAAAAAGCCAAACTAAATAAAAGCTTCTCGTATTCGTCCGAGGTAACCAAACCCACTCTCCGTATCAAATCCTCCAAGATGTTAAGGGTAATTGGTAAACGGGCATCGCTATGAGAAGGACGGATTCTCCCCCAACCCTTCAAGGCCTTATTAATTAAAAATTGTTTGGTAACGTCCGGGTAACCCTGCAGCTTGGCCATAAATGATATACCAGCCAGGGTAGATGCCATAGAGGTCTTAGAATCACCTTCGGAATATCTGTCCCACATAAAGGCTAGCATAGCATCTCTCTGACCTGCCTCGGATTGGTCTTTCTGCCTGCTGAACAACGACCACCATCTCCATGACGCCTGATAGGATCTCAGGGTGGAGGGAGCTACCGCTTGTTCCGCGAGGCCTCTTATGCCGGCTTGATGATCTGCCAAACACAAGGGGGACACGGGGTACCAACACGGTCTGCGTGAGGAGCAAGGCTGCGAAACCTGTCCCAGTGGAATCGGGACAACGCATCTGCTAGGCTATTCTGCACCCCCGGAACATGCCTCGCCCTGAATGAAATGTCATTCTGCAAACAGCGCAACACTAGGTGCCGCAAGAGCAATATTGCCTGGTAGGCCGATGCACTCTGCTTGTTGATGGACTGGACCACCCCCAAATTGTCACACCAAAAAACTATGTGCCTACCCCGCAAAACGGGTGCCCATAATTCAATTGCCACCACAATCGGGAATAATTCAAGAACCAACAAGTTCCTAGTGGTCCCATCCCTGTGCCAATCATCGGGCCAGCTATCTGCACACCAGTGTCCATCCAGATAAGCCCCAAAGCCGGATGCCCCAGCAGCGTCTGTGAACAAGTTAATTTCCCCGTTTGTTACTGGAGGTGACGGCCAAATACGCTTGCCATTAAAACCCCTAAGAAAAATGAGCCATATCTGAAGATCCTCCCTAACCACCTTGGATAGTTGTATGACTGCATGTGGCCTACTCCTACCTGCTGTGGCTCTTTGGAGCTTCCTACAGAAAACCCTCCCCATGGGTATTACACGGCAGGCAAAGTTGAACCGCCCTAACAGGGACTGTATCGACCTCAGGGTACTAACGTTTGCCCCTAGCACTTCTGTGATAGCCTCATACATCTTTGTAACCTTGTCTGCTGGAAGCCTGCATATCCCTGCTAGCGTGTCAATCTCGATCCCGAGGAATGAGAGACATGTAATTGGGCCCTCCGTCTTGTCTGCTGCGATGGGAACGCCTAAAACCCTAAACAAGGCCTCCGTGGAAAAAAGCGTATCTCGACAAACCGTGGTACCAGGCGGCCCGATAACCAGGAAGTCGTCAAGATAATGCGCGATCCACCGACACCCTGTCCCGGCCTGAATGCACCAATGCAAGAAACCGCTAAATTTCTCGAACAGTGCGCATGAGATCGAACAACCCATGGGCAGGCAGCGATCGATGTAGTATTCACCACGATGCCGGAAACCCATGAATTGATACGACTCAGGGTGAAGGGGCAGCAATCTGAACGCCGATTCGATATCCACTTTGGCCAACAAGGAGCCCCTGCCGCATTCCTGGACCAGCGCTAGGGCCGATTCGAATGACTGATAACTGACAGAACTGAGATTAACGTCAATTGCGTCATTCACGGATTTACCGGCAGGATGAGACAAGTGCTGGATCAATCTAAACTTTCCTACCGCTTTTTTGGGAACTACCCCTACTGGGGACAAAATCAGATTGGGAATAGGAGGAAGTCGGAACGGGCCAATCATGCGACCCAAACCAACCTCCTTCCCTATTTTTTCGTCTAATACTTCTGGGAAAGCGAGCGCCGATTTCAGATTAACCGGAGCTGCCGAGGAAACGCTACCTTGGACCGGGAGTTTAAAGCCAAAATGAAAGCCGTCATGGAGAAGGGACCCAGTCACCTTATCATCAAACCACCCCAGCCACTTATCCAGCTCAACCAAATCAATTGGCGACGGCCCCTTGACTCGGCAGAGCTGAGCCAGAGCCTCTTCCCCGTCCCCCACTTCCACGGGACTTTGCGCATTCGTTGGCAGGGTGATGGCCGTTACATGACGTGCAAATGTGTCTAAATCTGCAGGCTGAGCCTCTTTGACAGGCCCCTGCATTGAAGTCATAACACCTTCCTTTTGGGGGGAGGACATTCTGCGTCCTCCCCGGCCCTTGAAACCGCCTGACAGAGCTACCCTCTGCAGACTGACTGCTGGGCCTCATTAACTCCAGCCAGGTGTCAATGTCTTTCGATCCCAGAGGAAGTCTCTCACGCCCACTCATCCGTTTCCTGAAAAGCTCGTCATATGCCCTCCAAATTACCGGGCCGTCCTTTACGTACATCCCACTAATAAGGTGCATATACCTCCATACCTCCGCTTGTTCGCTGGGACGGGTCTCTACATATATTGTAGCGAAAATGGAGAAGGCATTAACCCATCTAGAGAAGGATCTGTATTTCTCCTCCCCCATTCCCGACCTCTCACAGGCGGCCGCCAGCGCCTTCCTATCTTCCCCGGTTAACGCGTACATATCCACGTACTTGCCCCTCCTAATTCTATCACGTACGCTAGGCCTTATGCCGTGTGTAATTTCCAGGGATTCTACCTGCCCCAATTCGCTACGAGCCGCTGGTTGGTCTGTGTCTCCTGATTGGGGTGTGTGCTTACTCCGTTTTCCTAACAATTCTGTTTCTAACAACTTAATTAATTTTCTGGGCCTGTCCCCCGAGCCGGAGGACCCACTGCTGGTAGATAAGACAGGTGATGCCAACAAGTGTGATTTATGTGTGTTAACGGAAATGGACTCACCGACAGGAGCGGTATTCCCAGCACCGACAGACGTCTCCCCGAGTGCAGTTGCCGCGACCTGTCCACCAGCCGTGTCCCGGACCGCATCCTCCCTGGACCCTGCCGACCTCATATCACGAGACTCGGACCCCGAACGATCGTTCCGACCGACCCTCGACTCCGGATTTGTAACAGTAGTCTCTGAAACGGGAAGGGGAACAGTCAGCTGAGATCTGGGCAAATAGTCCAAGCGCCGCCGCGCCGCGTTGATGTCTCTATCTACGTTACACGGGTTGAAAGCCGCTAAATGGTCAGGGCTAGGGAACGTAGAAAATTCCTCCCGCATCCGATCGCTAAACCCGGAGGTAGCCCGCCCCCCTAGGGGGAGAGGCCCTGGACTTAAATTACCGCCGCTGGAGTGGTGATAATCGACTATAATGTTATCAGTCCTGACCCCGTGACCCCTATGGGTGAACCCACCCGCCACGATCCCCGGGGAAGAGACCCTTCGTGACGTGTATGGGCGAGACGCTGGAGGTGACAGGCGTTGCCGGCGTGAAGAGGGCCATACAGGCGCCTCGGACCGGTCACTGAAATCCATTGAGGCCCTGGCAGGAAGTGTGTCCCACCCACCCGCATGGTGCTGGTATTCCCCGTGACCCGAGGTATGTCCTTGTGACCTGCTGAACTCTTGACCTCTGCCATGTTGTGACCCCCATGCTGATCCACCACTACTATGGGGCAGGAATGGGCTGGGAGGGAAATGCAATTGGTGGGGTGCTGGAGGGTTATGACCTCGTGACCTGAAGCCGTGGGCTGCCACGGGAGGGGTGATGGGACATAATCTGAACTGGGAATGGCTCCTATCCTCAACAGGGCTGGTTGAAAGGACACCTAATGTGTTAGCCTGGGGAGGGGGGGTGACGGCTACTTGCTGGGACCGCTGAGGCTGCCCGCTAAGCTCCCTGACAGAAACGCTGGCTGCCCCTGCAGCCATGTCATATAGATTGGCTGCGCTGCTGGATCCGGCCGGGCGCGATGGAGCGCGCGTTCTGCGCATGCGCGAACCGGCCGGGGGGAGAGGGGAGGGGGCGCCGCTGCGCCTAGTGGCGCGAAATGCTGGGGAGTGCCCGGGAGAGGATCCCAGGGGGGGCCGTGCATTATCGCCGCTTAGCGGCATGTCTGGAGTGAGGGCTGGGGTTTGGAGGGCAGAGGCTGAGGCTGAGGCTGTAAGATGGCGGCGGGAGGGGGTGGGAGAGGGGGACCTGAGGCGTGCCGGGCGAGGAGCATTTCTCTTGGGACGGGGCATTATGCTGGTGGCTGGAGGGAAAGAAACTAATGGCAAACGAAGGGAGGGGGTGACGGCGGGAACGGTAAATGAGGGGCTGAAGGAAGAGGGGGGGGGGGCAGGCCGAATGAGAGGCAGGTAAAGACAAGGGGAGAAGAAGAAGGCTGGTTTTAAAATAATAACGGGAGGGGGAACGTTAAAGGCAAATGGAAATGGGCAAAAGGATACAATAAAACAAAGAATAAACCACAAAATGGGACTTATCCGTTTTCCTCGCTGCTGGGTATCCCTCTGGATCTCGTGCTGCAAGTGAAGTAAAGCAGGAAGTACATCCTGCTATATTCTATCAAGGTCCCTCCCACATGGACCCCCATTGGTCGGTCCCCACCCCATGTTAAAACACACCAGGTCATCATTCAGCTTGTTACAAACCCTGTCGCCCTTTAAGTGCGTTCGTCCTAATAGCCTCACTTGTCAAAGTATTAATACTACGTTGATGTACTTTTGAAATTGGAGAGCTACTTTTTACTAAAAGTACATCTCCCTTATATAATTAAGTATAATGCAGACCTGCTCAAAAACTTAGTATAATTAAAGAAGTCTTATGCCATAAATGATGATGATGAGAGCTGCTTATGTGAATGTCTATAGTGGTTTTCTCTACCAGTGTCACTGTATTAGACAACTGTTATCAAACTTAGCAATAATGATGCATTAATCTGCCAATCAAGTGTGAAAGCTGGCTATGTGTATAGGCATAGTAAACACATATCATCATCATCCTCATTATCATTTATTTATATAGTGTCACTAATAGCGCAGCGCTGTACAGAGAACCCATTCACATCAGTCCCTACCCTATTGGAGCTTACAGTCTAAATTCCCTAATATAGACACACACTCACACACAGACAGAGAGGGAGAGACTAGGGTCAATTTTGATAGCAGCCAATTAACCTAACAGTATGTTTTTTGGAGTGTGGGAGGAAACCCACGCAAACACAGGGAGAACATACAAACTTCACACAGATAAGGCCATTGTTGATATAAGTACTGGCTCTGCTTACCATTGTCCAGTCTAGTACATAACTGTATTAATGCTGTGAAATATTATTACTTTGAATGCCTTAAATATGCAAGAGCGCATTTGGGTAAGTTTATGCTAATAAAAGATATATGCACTTTTCTTGCCTACCCATACTATTTAATAACCACCAAAAATTAAGCAATATGTAAGCACTGCTTCCAGTTGAAATCAGTCTGTCTGTCTGTCTATCTATCTATCTATCTATCTATCTATCTATCTATCTATCTTTCTATCTATCTATCTTTCTATCTTTCTATCTATCTATCTATCGGTCTGTCTATCTTTAAAACTGAAAGACATCCATTAAACATACACAATGACAGCATATTTAGTGTGTAATTGATGCTAAAACACAATTCTCACTCTTCTAATATAGCTGATTTTTGACAATGAACTGCATTTTTCATGTGAAGCATTTGATGTCATAAAGATGTAAACCTCACAAAGCAATTCTGTCACTGGTCAGTTTGCTTGACAGACATCTGACTTTAAGGTACTAGCCAATGGAAACATGGTGACATGTAAATATGAAAGCACATTAGGACAAAATATGCAATAAGATAGAGGCAAAGGGAGATGGCTGCTGGGAATGTATTTCATTTATCCCAGAAAATCTTTAAATCTAAGTATTAATACTACGTTGATGTACTTTTGAAATTGGAGAGCTACTTTTTACTAAAAGTACATCTCCCTTATATAATTAAGTATAATGCAGACCTGCTCAAAAACTTAGTATAATTAAAGAAGTCTTATGCCATAAATGATGATGATGAGAGCTGCTTATGTGAATGTCTATAGTGGTTTTCTCTACCAGTGTCACTGTATTAGACAACTGTTATCAAACTTAGCAATAATGATGCATTAATCTGCCAATCAAGTGTGAAAGCTGGCTATGTGTATAGGCATAGTAAACACATATCATCATCATCCTCATTATCATTTATTTATATAGTGTTACTAATAGCGCAGCGCTGTACAGAGAACCCATTCCCATCAGTCCCTACCCTATTGGAGCTTACAGTCTAAATTCCCTAATATAGACACACACTCACACACAGACAGAGAGGGAGAGACTAGGGTCAATTTTGATAGCAGCCAATTAACCTAACAGTATGTTTTTTGGAGTGTGGGAGGAAACCACAGCACCCGGAGGAAACCCACGCAAACACAGGGAGAACATACAAACTTCACACAGATAAGGCCATTGTTGATATAAGTACTGGCTCTGCTTACCATTGTCCAGTCTAGTACATAACTGTATTAATGCTGTGAAATATTATTACTTTGAATGCCTTAAATATGCAAGAGCGCATTTGGGTAAGTTTATGCTAATAAAAGATATATGCACTTTTCTTGCCTACCCATACTATTTAATAACCACCAAAAATTAAGCAATATGTAAGCACTGCTTCCAGTTGAAATCAGTCTGTCTGTCTGTCTGTCTATCTATCTATCTTTCTATCTATCTATCTTTCTATCTTTCTATCTATCTATCCGTCTGTCTATCTTTAAAACTGAAAGACATCCATTAAACATACACAATGACAGCATATTTAGTGTGTAATTGATGCTAAAACACAATTCTCACTCTCCTAATATAGCTGATTTTTGACAATGAACTGCATTTTTCATGTGAAGCATTTGATGTCATAAAGATGTAAACCTCACAAAGCAATTCTGTCACTGGTCAGTTTGCTTGACAGACATCTGACTTTAAGGTACTAGCCAATGGAAACATGGTGACATGTAAATATGAAAGCACATTAGGACAAAATATGCAATAAGATAGAGGCAAAGGGAGATGGCTGCTGGGAATGTATTTCATTTATCCCAGAAAATCTTTAAATCTAAGTATTAATACTACGTTGATGTACTTTTGAAATTGGAGAGCTACTTTTTACTAAAAGTACATCTCCCTTATATAATTAAGTATAATGCAGACCTGCTCAAAAACTTAGTATAATTAAAGAAGTCTTATGCCATAAATGATGATGATGAGAGCTGCTTATGTGAATGTCTATAGTGGTTTTCTCTACCAGTGTCACTGTATTAGACAACTGTTATCAAACTTAGCAATAATGATGCATTAATCTGCCAATCAAGTGTGAAAGCTGGCTATGTGTATAGGCATAGTAAACACATATCATCATCATCCTCATTATCATTTATTTATATAGTGTCACTAATAGCGCAGCGCTGTACAGAGAACCCATTCACATCAGTCCCTACCCTATTGGAGCTTACAGTCTAAATTCCCTAATATAGACACACACTCACACACAGACAGAGAGGGAGAGACTAGGGTCAATTTTGATAGCAGCCAATTAACCTAACAGTATGTTTTTTGGAGTGTGGGAGGAAACCACAGCACCCGGAGGAAACCCACGCAAACACAGGGAGAACATACAAACTTCACACAGATAAGGCCATTGTTGATATAAGTACTGGCTCTGCTTACCATTGTCCAGTCTAGTACATAACTGTATTAATGCTGTGAAATATTATTACTTTGAATGCCTTAAATATGCAAGAGCGCATTTGGGTAAGTTTATGCTAATAAAAGATATATGCACTTTTCTTGCCTACCCATACTATTTAATAACCACCAAAAATTAAGCAATATGTAAGCACTGCTTCCAGTTGAAATCAGTCTGTCTGTCTGTCTATCTATCTATCTATCTATCTATCTATCTTTCTATCTTTCTATCCGTCTGTCTATCTTTAAAACTGAAAGACATCCATTAAACATACACAATGACAGCATATTTAGTGTGTAATTGATGCTAAAACACAATTCTCACTCTCCTAATATAGCTGATTTTTGACAATGAACTGCATTTTTCATGTGAAGCATTTGATGTCATAAAGATGTAAACCTCACAAAGCAATTCTGTCACTGGTCAGTTTGCTTGACAGACATCTGACTTTAAGGTACTAGCCAATGGAAACATGGTGACATGTAAATATGAAAGCACATTAGGACAAAATATGCAATAAGATAGAGGCAAAGGGAGATGGCTGCTGGGAATGTATTTCATTTATCCCAGAAAATCTTTAAATCTTAAAGGGCTCACTGTGTATGTTACCACAAACTTCACATTAACCTTAACTTTATACCATAGCATGCAAATAAAGACACGGAGACCTGAATAAGTTATTAAACCTTGGCAGGAATTTTATTATAAGGATTTTATATTAACTAACCTATGGTGGCGGAGAAAGAGCACTGCGGGACAGCTCACGAGCTGATCACACACGATTACTTAATGGACTGGCGCAAACCGCCGTAAGTCCGCAAAAAACACGGGGGAACAAATCCCTACATACATAGCGCTGAGTTGGCGTCAGAGTGACTGCCCCTTACAACTCACGCTGCCCTCCCTCACCGAGCCGGACAGGGACCCTCCTCACCGAAGGACCAAAAGGAGTTACTGTTACATCAAAGGGGGCAGTGACCTACGACCAACTACCAGTGCGCCCACTAATCAGCCGCTGAACGCAGTGCCTTCCTACCCCACCATTGACAAAAACCCCGGACTAACTTGAGGGATGGGTGGGTGGGATCTCGTGCTGCAAGTGAAGTAAAGCAGGAAGTACATCCTGCTATATTCTATCAAGGTCCCTCCCACATGGACCCCCATTGGTCGGTCCCCACCCCATGTTAAAACACACCAGGTCATCATTCAGCTTGTTACAAACCCTGTCGCCCTTTAAGTGCGTTCGTCCTAATAGCCTCACTTGTCATAAAGGGCTCACTGTGTATGTTACCACAAACTTCACATTAACCTTAACTTTATACCATAGCATGCAAATAAAGACACGGAGACCTGAATAAGTTATTAAACCTTGGCAGGAATTTTATTATAAGGATTTTATATTAACTAACCTATGGTGGCGGAGAAAGAGCACTGCGGGACAGCTCACGAGCTGATCACACACGATTACTTAATGGACTGGCGCAAACTGCCGTAAGTCCGCAAAAAACACGGGGGAACAAATCCCTACATACATAGCGCTGAGTTGGCGTCAGAGTGACTGCCCCTTACAACTCACGCTGCCCTCCCTCACCGAGCCAGACAGGGACCCTCCTCACCGAAGGACCAAAAGGAGTTACTGTTACATCAAAGGGGGCAGTGACCTACGACCAACTACCAGTGCGCCCACTAATCAGCCGCTGAACGCAGTGCCTTCCTACCCCGCTGCGCCCTACAGACGCCGCAGCCCGCCACCAACTAACCGAAACACGCCTCCACTCCCCCGTAAATCCTGTCTATAAAGAAACCCATACCCTCTTCATTAAGGTGAACGCCGTCCCGTCTAAAAAGATGTGGTGCCTCTACCCCTAACCCCGGGTGGTCTATGACTATGCCTCCCATGGACCGTACTATTTTTCGGATGGCACTATTTAGCTTCCTAACCATAGCCGTCATCTTTTTTATAGGAATGGCTGTCCTCCATACTAAACGGGGAATGAGTGCTGACCAACCAATAGTGATGTCTGGCCACGCCTCATGTATTTGACGTAGGTCCTCTCTGATTTTAACGATGAGATCTAATGATTTACCCTTACCTAAATCGTTACCTCCCGCATGTACAACCAGAACGTCCGGTGGGCCTTGTTGTTTTATGAGCCTAGTCAACCACGGAATAAGGTCCTGCCAGCCTAAACCTCTTTTACCCCACCATCTAATCACCGTGCCGCAATTATCCGAGATACTTTTTGACCTGGGGTGGCCAGCGGCCCAAAAAACAAACGAATGACCGATGATCCACACCGTCTTAGTTCTAACACCATCACCTGAAATCAGAGAACCCATGTTAGCATGAAATCATTGAATTGGGCAGACAGACAGGCGTGGTATACAGGTATAAGAAGGATAAGTGCTTGTTAACAGAAAAACGTAACACGAAGGGGGGTAAGGGAAGGTAGACACAAACAGGGAGCAGACCACCCAGGCGAAGGTAAACAACACCCGGAAAAACCCCGGCTGCACACCACTAATCAGGACTTACGCCCAGGGAAACCCGGGTGAAAATCCCTTCGCGCCCCCGCGTTAAAGCGGCGAGCGGAAAAGCCCAGGGTAGCCCACCAAGTGGAGGGGAAGATGGGATGGGTAAGGGAAGTGGGATGGGATGGTTTGAAGGCTCAGACGAGAAGGAAAGTGTGAAAAGAAAAACTGCAAATCACAATAAATTGTTAAACAACACAACATTCAATCAATAACTTTGTCAATTCTCACATAAGACTGGTAAGCCGTGGACTTCCAGCGGCCCAAAGCTTTTATAGCTTCGTTAGAAGATCCAGCCAAAGCGGCAGATGTAGCTGCCCCGATCCTAAATGAGTGAGTCCCGTATAAGGTGCTGTTTAAATTAAGCGACTGTAAGGTCCGCTTTAAAATGGCCGCAAATTGATATTTAGTCAGAGGAATGCTATTACTGTGACACAGAAACAAGTTGGCCTGGGGTCTCCTGCTCATAAACTGTGACGCCAGCCTAAACGGGCAGATATGCTGAAGCTGTTGAGGAGCTAACTGCACCCACGATCCCTTCCCGCTCTGATCAGTCTTAGATCTAACTATTTTGCAGGCAAAGGTCCCTTCGCCCAGACTGACATGTTCTGCTCTCAACCCAGACTCTTGATGCCCTCTGGACCTAGCTACCAGCTCCGAAATGCGAAAAGCCCCAAAAAAGGCCATGGAAAAAGCCAAACTAAATAAAAGCTTCTCGTATTCGTCCGAGGTAACCAAACCCACTCTCCGTATCAAATCCTCCAAGATGTTAAGGGTAATTGGTAAACGGGCATCGCTATGAGAAGGACGGATTCTCCCCCAACCCTTCAAGGCCTTATTAATTAAAAATTGTTTGGTAACGTCCGGGTAACCCTGCAGCTTGGCCATAAATGATATACCAGCCAGGGTAGATGCCATAGAGGTCTTAGAATCACCTTCGGAATATCTGTCCCACATAAAGGCTAGCATAGCATCTCTCTGACCTGCCTCGGATTGGTCTTTCTGCCTGCTGAACAACGACCACCGTCTCCATGACGCCTGATAGGATCTCAGGGTGGAGGGAGCTACCGCTTGTTCCGCGAGGCCTCTTATGCCGGCTTGATGATCTGCCAAACACAAGGGGGACACGGGGTACCAACACGGTCTGCGTGAGGAGCAAGGCTGCGAAACCTGTCCCAGTGGAATCGGGACAACGCATCTGCTAGGCTATTCTGCACCCCCGGAACATGCCTCGCCCTGAATGAAATGTCATTCTGCAAACAGCGCAACACTAGGTGCCGCAAGAGCAATATTGCCTGGTAGGCCGATGCACTCTGCTTGTTGATGGACTGGACCACCCACAAATTGTCACACCAAAAAACTATGTGCCTACCCCGCAAAACGGGTGCCCATAATTCAATTGCCACCACAATCGGGAATAATTCAAGAACCAACAAGTTCCTAGTGGTCCCATCCCTGTGCCAATCATCGGGCCAGCTATCTGCACACCAGTGTCCATCCAGATAAGCCCCAAAGCCGGATGCCCCAGCAGCGTCTGTGAACAAGTTAATTTCCCCGTTTGTTACTGGAGGTGACGGCCAAATACGCTTGCCATTAAAACCCCTAAGAAAAATGAGCCATATCTGAAGATCCTCCCTAACCACCTTGGATAGTTGTATGACTGCATGTGGCCTACTCCTACCTGCTGTGGCTCTTTGGAGCTTCCTACAGAAAACCCTCCCCATGGGTATTACACGGCAGGCAAAGTTGAACCGCCCTAACAGGGACTGTATCGACCTCAGGGTACTAACGTTTGCCCCTAGCACTTCTGTGATAGCCTCATACATCTTTGTAACCTTGTCTGCTGGAAGCCTGCATATCCCTGCTAGCGTGTCAATCTCGATCCCGAGGAATGAGAGACATGTAATTGGGCCCTCCGTCTTGTCTGCTGCGATGGGAACGCCTAAAACCCTAAACAAGGCCTTCGTGGAAAAAAGCGTATCTCGACAAACCGTGGTACCAGGCGACCCGATAACCAGGAAGTCGTCAAGATAATGCGCGATCCACCGACACCCTGTCCCGGCCTGAATGCACCAATGCAAGAAACCGCTAAATTTCTCGAACAGTGCGCATGAGATCGAACAACCCATGGGCAGGCAGCGATCGATGTAGTATTCACCACGATGCCGGAAACCCATGAATTGATACGACTCAGGGTGAAGGGGCAGCAATCTGAACGCCGATTCGATATCCACTTTGGCCAACAAGGAGCCCCTGCCGCATTCCTGGACCAGCGCTAGGGCCGATTCGAATGACTGATAACTGACAGAACTGAGATTAACGTCAATTGCGTCATTCACGGATTTACCGGCAGGATGAGACAAGTGCTGGATCAATCTAAACTTTCCTACCGCTTTTTTGGGAACTACCCCTACTGGGGACAAAATCAGATTGGGAATAGGAGGAAGTCGGAACGGGCCAATCATGCGACCCAAACCAACCTCCTTCCCTATTTTTTCGTCTAATACTTCTGGGAAAGCGAGCGCCGATTTCAGATTAACCGGAGCTGCCGAGGAAACGCTACCTTGGACCGGGAGTTTAAAGCCAAAATGAAAGCCGTCATGGAGAAGGGACCCAGTCACCTTATCATCAAACCACCCCAGCCACTTATCCAGCTCAACCAAATCAATTGGCGACGGCCCCTTGACTCGGCAGAGCTGAGCCAGAGCCTCTTCCCCGTCCCCCACTTCCACGGGACTTTGCGCATTCGTTGGCAGGGTGATGGCCGTTACATGACGTGCAAATGTGTCTAAATCTGCAGGCTGAGCCTCTTTGACAGGCCCCTGCATTGAAGTCATAACACCTTCCTTTTGGGGGGAGGACATTCTGCGTCCTCCCCGGCCCTTGAAACCGCCTGACAGAGCTACCCTCTGCAGACTGACTGCTGGGCCTCATTAACTCCAGCCAGGTGTCAATGTCTTTCGATCCCAGAGGAAGTCTCTCACGCCCACTCATCCGTTTCCTGAAAAGCTCGTCATATGCCCTCCAAATTACCGGGCCGTCCTTTACGTACATCCCACTAATAAGGTGCATATACCTCCATACCTCCGCTTGTTCGCTGGGACGGGTCTCTACATATATTGTAGCGAAAATGGAGAAGGCATTAACCCATCTAGAGAAGGATCTGTATTTCTCCTCCCCCATTCCCGACCTCTCACAGGCGGCCGCCAGCGCCTTCCTATCTTCCCCGGTTAACGCGTACATATCCACGTACTTGCCCCTCCTAATTCTATCACGTACGCTAGGCCTTATGCCGTGTGTAATTTCCAGGGATTCTACCTGCCCCAATTCGCTACGAGCCGCTGGTTGGTCTGTGTCTCCTGATTGGGGTGTGTGCTTACTCCGTTTTCCTAACAATTCTGTTTCTAACAACTTAATTAATTTTCTGGGCCTGTCCCCCGAGCCGGAGGACCCACTGCTGGTAGATAAGACAGGTGATGCCAACAAGTGTGATTTATGTGTGTTAACGGAAATGGACTCACCGACAGGAGCGGTATTCCCAGCACCGACAGACGTCTCCCCGAGTGCAGTTGCCGCGACCTGTCCACCAGCCGTGTCCCGGACCGCATCCTCCCTGGACCCTGCCGACCTCATATCACGAGACTCGGACCCCGAACGATCGTTCCGACCGACCCTCGACTCCGGATTTGTAACAGTAGTCTCTGAAACGGGAAGGGGAACAGTCAGCTGAGATCTGGGCAAATAGTCCAAGCGCCGCCGCGCCGCGTTGATGTCTCTATCTACGTTACACGGGTTGAAAGCCGCTAAATGGTCAGGGCTAGGGAACGTAGAAAATTCCTCCCGCATCCGATCGCTAAACCCGGAGGTAGCCCGCCCCCCTAGGGGGAGAGGCCCTGGACTTAAATTACCGCCGCTGGAGTGGTGATAATCGACTATAATGTTATCAGTCCTGACCCCGTGACCCCTATGGGTGAACCCACCCGCCACGATCCCCGGGGAAGAGACCCTTCGTGACGTGTATGGGCGAGACGCTGGAGGTGACAGGCGTTGCCGGCGTGAAGAGGGCCATACAGGCGCCTCGGACCGGTCACTGAAATCCATTGAGGCCCTGGCAGGAAGTGTGTCCCACCCACCCGCATGGTGCTGGTATTCCCCGTGACCCGAGGTATGTCCTTGTGACCTGCTGAACTCTTGACCTCTGCCATGTTGTGACCCCCATGCTGATCCACCACTACTATGGGGCAGGAATGGGCTGGGAGGGAAATGCAATTGGTGGGGTGCTGGAGGGTTATGACCTCGTGACCTGAAGCCGTGGGCTGCCACGGGAGGGGTGATGGGACATAATCTGAACTGGGAATGGCTCCTATCCTCAACAGGGCTGGTTGAAAGGACACCTAATGTGTTAGCCTGGGGAGGGGGGGTGACGGCTACTTGCTGGGACCGCTGAGGCTGCCCGCTAAGCTCCCTGACAGAAACGCTGGCTGCCCCTGCAGCCATGTCATATAGATTGGCTGCGCTGCTGGATCCGGCCGGGCGCGATGGAGCGCGCGTTCTGCGCATGCGCGAACCGGCCGGGGGGAGAGGGGAGGGGGCGCCGCTGCGCCTAGTGGCGCGAAATGCTGGGGAGTGCCCGGGAGAGGATCCCAGGGGGGGCCGTGCATTATCGCCGCTTAGCGGCATGTCTGGAGTGAGGGCTGGGGTTTGGAGGGCAGAGGCTGAGGCTGAGGCTGTAAGATGGCGGCGGGAGGGGGTGGGAGAGGGGGACCTGAGGCGTGCCGGGCGAGGAGCATTTCTCTTGGGACGGGGCATTATGCTGGTGGCTGGAGGGAAAGAAACTAATGGCAAACGAAGGGAGGGGGTGACGGCGGGAACGGTAAATGAGGGGCTGAAGGAAGAGGGGGGGGGGGCAGGCCGAATGAGAGGCAGGTAAAGACAAGGGGAGAAGAAGAAGGCTGGTTTTAAAATAATAACGGGAGGGGGAACGTTAAAGGCAAATGGAAATGGGCAAAAGGATACAATAAAACAAAGAATAAACCACAAAATGGGACTTATCCGTTTTCCTCGCTGCTGGGTATCCCTCTGGATCTCGTGCTGCAAGTGAAGTAAAGCAGGAAGTACATCCTGCTATATTCTATCAAGGTCCCTCCCACATGGACCCCCATTGGTCGGTCCCCACCCCATGTTAAAACACACCAGGTCATCATTCAGCTTGTTACAAACCCTGTCGCCCTTTAAGTGCGTTCGTCCTAATAGCCTCACTTGTCAAAGTATTAATACTACGTTGATGTACTTTTGAAATTGGAGAGCTACTTTTTACTAAAAGTACATCTCCCTTATATAATTAAGTATAATGCAGACCTGCTCAAAAACTTAGTATAATTAAAGAAGTCTTATGCCATAAATGATGATGATGAGAGCTGCTTATGTGAATGTCTATAGTGGTTTTCTCTACCAGTGTCACTGTATTAGACAACTGTTATCAAACTTAGCAATAATGATGCATTAATCTGCCAATCAAGTGTGAAAGCTGGCTATGTGTATAGGCATAGTAAACACATATCATCATCATCCTCATTATCATTTATTTATATAGTGTCACTAATAGCGCAGCGCTGTACAGAGAACCCATTCACATCAGTCCCTACCCTATTGGAGCTTACAGTCTAAATTCCCTAATATAGACACACACTCACACACAGACAGAGAGGGAGAGACTAGGGTCAATTTTGATAGCAGCCAATTAACCTAACAGTATGTTTTTTGGAGTGTGGGAGGAAACCACAGCACCCGGAGGAAACCCACGCAAACACAGGGAGAACATACAAACTTCACACAGATAAGGCCATTGTTGATATAAGTATTGGCTCTGCTTACCATTGTCCAGTCTAGTACATAACTGTATTAATGCTGTGAAATATTATTACTTTGAATGCCTTAAATATGCAAGAGCGCATTTGGGTAAGTTTATGCTAATAAAAGATATATGCACTTTTCTTGCCTACCCATACTATTTAATAACCACCAAAAATTAAGCAATATGTAAGCACTGCTTCCAGTTGAAATCAGTCTGTCTGTCTATCTATCTATCTATCTATCTTTCTATCTATCTATCTATCTTTCTTTCTATCTTTCTATCTATCTATCCGTCTGTCTATCTTTAAAACTGAAAGACATCCATTAAACATACACAATGACAGCATATTTAGTGTGTAATTGATGCTAAAACACAATTCTCACTCTCCTAATATAGCTGATTTTTGACAATGAACTGCATTTTTCATGTGAAGCATTTGATGTCATAAAGATGTAAACCTCACAAAGCAATTCTGTCACTGGTCAGTTTGCTTGACAGACATCTGACTTTAAGGTACTAGCCAATGGAAACATGGTGACATGTAAATATGAAAGCACATTAGGACAAAATATGCAATAAGATAGAGGCAAAGGGAGATGGCTGCTGGGAATGTATTTCATTTATCCCAGAAAATCTTTAAATCTAAGTATTAATACTACGTTGATGTACTTTTGAAATTGGAGAGCTACTTTTTACTAAAAGTACATCTCCCTTATATAATTAAGTATAATGCAGACCTGCTCAAAAACTTAGTATAATTAAAGAAGTCTTATGCCATAAATGATGATGATGAGAGCTGCTTATGTGAATGTCTATAGTGGTTTTCTCTACCAGTGTCACTGTATTAGACAACTGTTATCAAACTTAGCAATAATGATGCATTAATCTGCCAATCAAGTGTGAAAGCTGGCTATGTGTATAGGCATAGTAAACACATATCATCATCATCCTCATTATCATTTATTTATATAGTGTCACTAATAGCGCAGCGCTGTACAGAGAACCCATTCACATCAGTCCCTACCCTATTGGAGCTTACAGTCTAAATTCCCTAATATAGACACACACTCACACACAGACAGAGAGGGAGAGACTAGGGTCAATTTTGATAGCAGCCAATTAACCTAACAGTATGTTTTTTGGAGTGTGGGAGGAAACCCACGCAAACACAGGGAGAACATACAAACTTCACACAGATAAGGCCATTGTTGATATAAGTACTGGCTCTGCTTACCATTGTCCAGTCTAGTACATAACTGTATTAATGCTGTGAAATATTATTACTTTGAATGCCTTAAATATGCAAGAGCGCATTTGGGTAAGTTTATGCTAATAAAAGATATATGCACTTTTCTTGCCTACCCATACTATTTAATAACCACCAAAAATTAAGCAATATGTAAGCACTGCTTCCAGTTGAAATCAGTCTGTCTGTCTGTCTATCTATCTATCTATCTTTCTATCTATCTATCTATCGGTCTGTCTATCTTTAAAACTGAAAGACATCCATTAAACATACACAATGACAGCATATTTAGTGTGTAATTGATGCTAAAACACAATTCTCACTCTCCTAATATAGCTGATTTTTGACAATGAACTGCATTTTTCATGTGAAGCATTTGATGTCATAAAGATGTAAACCTCACAAAGCAATTCTGTCACTGGTCAGTTTGCTTGACAGACATCTGACTTTAAGGTACTAGCCAATGGAAACATGGTGACATGTAAATATGAAAGCACATTAGGACAAAATATGCAATAAGATAGAGGCAAAGGGAGATGGCTGCTGGGAATGTATTTCATTTATCCCAGAAAATCTTTAAATCTAAGTATTAATACTACGTTGATGTACTTTTGAAATTGGAGAGCTACTTTTTACTAAAAGTACATCTCCCTTATATAATTAAGTATAATGCAGACCTGCTCAAAAACTTAGTATAATTAAAGAAGTCTTATGCAATAAATGATGATGATGAGAGCTGCTTATGTGAATGTCTATAGTGGTTTTCTCTACCAGTGTCATTGTATTAGACAACTGTTATCAAACTTAGCAATAATGATGCATTAATCTGCCAATCAAGTGTGAAAGCTGGCTATGTGCATAGGCATAGTAAACACATATCATCATCATCCTCATTATCATTTATTTATATAGTGTCACTAATAGTGCAGCGCTGTACAGAGAACCCATTCACATCAGTCCCTACCCTATTGGAGCTTACAGTCTAAATTCCCTAATATAGACACACACTCACACACAGACAGAGAGGGAGAGACTAGGGTCAATTTTGATAGCAGCCAATTAACCTAACAGTATGTTTTTTGGAGTGTGGGAGGAAACCACAGCACCCGGAGGAAACCCACGCAAACACAGGGAGAACATACAAACTTCACACAGATAAGGCCATTGTTGATATAAGTACTGGCTCTGCTTACCATTGTCCAGTCTAGTACATAACTGTATTAATGCTGTGAAATATTATTACTTTGAATGCCTTAAATATGCAAGAGCGCATTTGGGTAAGTTTATGCTAATAAAAGATATATGCACTTTTCTTGCCTACCCATACTATTTAATAACCACCAAAAATTAAGCAATATGTAAGCACTGCTTCCAGTTGAAATCAGTCTGTCTGTCTATCTATCTATCTATCTATCTTTCTATCTATCTATCTTTCTTTCTATCTTTCTATCTATCTATCCGTCTGTCTATCTTTAAAACTGAAAGACATCCATTAAACATACACAATGACAGCATATTTAGTGTGTAATTGATGCTAAAACACAATTCTCACTCTCCTAATATAGCTGATTTTTGACAATGAACTGCATTTTTCATGTGAAGCATTTGATGTCATAAAGATGTAAACCTCACAAAGCAATTCTGTCACTGGTCAGTTTGCTTGACAGACATCTGACTTTAAGGTACTAGCCAATGGAAACATGGTGACATGTAAATATGAAAGCACATTAGGACAAAATATGCAATAAGATAGAGGCAAAGGGAGATGGCTGCTGGGAATGTATTTCATTTATCCCAGAAAATCTTTAAATCTAAGTATTAATACTACGTTGATGTACTTTTGAAATTGGAGAGCTACTTTTTACTAAAAGTACATCTCCCTTATATAATTAAGTATAATGCAGACCTGCTCAAAAACTTAGTATAATTAAAGAAGTCTTATGCCATAAATGATGATGAAGAGAGCTGCTTATGTGAATGTCTATAGTGGTTTTCTCTACCAGTGTCACTGTATTAGACAACTGTTATCAAACTTAGCAATAATGATGCATTAATCTGCCAATCAAGTGTGAAAGCTGGCTATGTGTATAGGCATAGTAAACACATATCATCATCATCCTCATTATCATTTATTTATATAGTGTCACTAATAGCGCAGCGCTGTACAGAGAACCCATTCACATCAGTCCCTACCCTATTGGAGCTTACAGTCTAAATTCCCTAATATAGACACACACTCACACACAGACAGAGAGGGAGAGACTAGGGTCAATTTTGATAGCAGCCAATTAACCTAACAGTATGTTTTTTGGAGTGTGGGAGGAAACCACAGCACCCGGAGGAAACCCACGCAAACACAGGGAGAACATACAAACTTCACACAGATAAGGCCATTGTTGATATAAGTACTGGCTCTGCTTACCATTGTCCAGTCTAGTACATAACTGTATTAATGCTGTGAAATATTATTACTTTGAATGCCTTAAATATGCAAGAGCGCATTTGGGTAAGTTTATGCTAATAAAAGATATATGCACTTTTCTTGCCTACCCATACTATTTAATAACCACCAAAAATTAAGCAATATGTAAGCACTGCTTCCAGTTGAAATCAGTCTGTCTGTCTGTCTATCTATCTATCTATCTTTCTATCTATCTATCTTTCTATCTATCTATCTATCGGTCTGTCTATCTTTAAAACTGAAAGACATCCATTAAACATACACAATGACAGCATATTTAGTGTGTAATTGATGCTAAAACACAATTCTCACTCTCCTAATATAGCTGATTTTTGACAATGAACTGCATTTTTCATGTGAAGCATTTGATGTCATAAAGATGTAAACCTCACAAAGCAATTCTGTCACTGGTCAGTTTGCTTGACAGACATCTGACTTTAAGGTACTAGCCAATGGAAACATGGTGACATGTAAATATGAAAGCACATTAGGACAAAATATGCAATAAGATAGAGGCAAAGGGAGATGGCTGCTGGGAATGTATTTCATTTATCCCAGAAAATCTTTAAATCTAAGTATTAATACTACGTTGATGTACTTTTGAAATTGGAGAGCTACTTTTTACTAAAAGTACATCTCCCTTATATAATTAAGTATAATGCAGACCTGCTCAAAAACTTAGTATAATTAAAGAAGTCTTATGCCATAAATGATGATGATGAGAGCTGCTTATGTGAATGTCTATAGTGGTTTTCTCTACCAGTGTCACTGTATTAGACAACTGTTATCAAACTTAGCAATAATGATGCATTAATCTGCCAATCAAGTGTGAAAGCTGGCTATGTGTATAGGCATAGTAAACACATATCATCATCATCCTCATTATCATTTATTTATATAGTGTCACTAATAGCGCAGCGCTGTACAGAGAACCCATTCACATCAGTCCCTACCCTATTGGAGCTTACAGTCTAAATTCCCTAATATAGACACACACTCACACACAGACAGAGAGGGAGAGACTAGGGTCAATTTTGATAGCAGCCAATTAACCTAACAGTATGTTTTTTGGAGTGTGGGAGGAAACCACAGCACCCGGAGGAAACCCACGCAAACACAGGGAGAACATACAAACTTCACACAGATAAGGCCATTGTTGATATAAGTACTGGCTCTGCTTACCATTGTCCAGTCTAGTACATAACTGTATTAATGCTGTGAAATATTATTACTTTGAATGCCTTAAATATGCAAGAGCGCATTTGGGTAAGTTTATGCTAATAAAAGATATATGCACTTTTCTTGCCTACCCATACTATTTAATAACCACCAAAAATTAAGCAATATGTAAGCACTGCTTCCAGTTGAAATCAGTCTGTCTGTCTGTCTATCTATCTATCTATCTATCTTTCTATCTATCTATCCGTCTGTCTATCTTTAAAACTGAAAGACATCCATTAAACATACACAATGACAGCATATTTAGTGTGTAATTGATGCTAAAACACAATTCTCACTCTCCTAATATAGCTGATTTTTGACAATGAACTGCATTTTTCATGTGAAGCATTTGATGTCATAAAGATGTAAACCTCACAAAGCAATTCTGTCACTGGTCAGTTTGCTTGACAGACATCTGACTTTAAGGTACTAGCCAATGGAAACATGGTGACATGTAAATATGAAAGCACATTAGGACAAAATATGCAATAAGATAGAGGCAAAGGGAGATGGCTGCTGGGAATGTATTTCATTTATCCCAGAAAATCTTTAAATCTAAGTATTAATACTACGTTGATGTACTTTTGAAATTGGAGAGCTACTTTTTACTAAAAGTACATCTCCCTTATATAATTAAGTATAATGCAGACCTGCTCAAAAACTTAGTATAATTAAAGAAGTCTTATGCCATAAATGATGATGATGAGAGCTGCTTATGTGAATGTCTATAGTGGTTTTCTCTACCAGTGTCACTGTATTAGACAACTGTTATCAAACTTAGCAATAATGATGCATTAATCTGCCAATCAAGTGTGAAAGCTGGCTATGTGTATAGGCATAGTAAACACATATCATCATCATCCTCATTATCATTTATTTATATAGTGTCACTAATAGCGCAGCGCTGTACAGAGAACCCATTCACATCAGTCCCTACCCTATTGGAGCTTACAGTCTAAATTCCCTAATATAGACACACACTCACACACAGACAGAGAGGGAGAGACTAGGGTCAATTTTGATAGCAGCCAATTAACCTAACAGTATGTTTTTTGGAGTGTGGGAGGAAACCACAGCACCCGGAGGAAACCCACGCAAACACAGGGAGAACATACAAACTTCACACAGATAAGGCCATTGTTGATATAAGTACTGGCTCTGCTTACCATTGTCCAGTCTAGTACATAACTGTATTAATGCTGTGAAATATTATTACTTTGAATGCCTTAAATATGCAAGAGCGCATTTGGGTAAGTTTATGCTAATAAAAGATATATGCACTTTTCTTGCCTACCCATACTATTTAATAACCACCAAAAATTAAGCAATATGTAAGCACTGCTTCCAGTTGAAATCAGTCTGTCTGTCTGTCTATCTATCTATCTATCTATCTTTCTATCTATCTATCCGTCTGTCTATCTTTAAAACTGAAAGACATCCATTAAACATACACAATGACAGCATATTTAGTGTGTAATTGATGCTAAAACACAATTCTCACTCTCCTAATATAGCTGATTTTTGACAATGAACTGCATTTTTCATGTGAAGCATTTGATGTCATAAAGATGTAAACCTCACAAAGCAATTCTGTCACTGGTCAGTTTGCTTGACAGACATCTGACTTTAAGGTACTAGCCAATGGAAACATGGTGACATGTAAATATGAAAGCACATTAGGACAAAATATGCAATAAGATAGAGGCAAAGGGAGATGGCTGCTGGGAATGTATTTCATTTATCCCAGAAAATCTTTAAATCTAAGTATTAATACTACGTTGATGTACTTTTGAAATTGGAGAGCTACTTTTTACTAAAAGTACATCTCCCTTATATAATTAAGTATAATGCAGACCTGCTCAAAAACTTAGTATAATTAAAGAAGTCTTATGCCATAAATGATGATGATGAGAGCTGCTTATGTGAATGTCTATAGTGGTTTTCTCTACCAGTGTCACTGTATTAGACAACTGTTATCAAACTTAGCAATAATGATGCATTAATCTGCCAATCAAGTGTGAAAGCTGGCTATGTGTATAGGCATAGTAAACACATATCATCATCATCCTCATTATCATTTATTTATATAGTGTCACTAATAGCGCAGCGCTGTACAGAGAACCCATTCACATCAGTCCCTACCCTATTGGAGCTTACAGTCTAAATTCCCTAATATAGACACACACTCACACACAGACAGAGAGGGAGAGACTAGGGTCAATTTTGATAGCAGCCAATTAACCTAACAGTATGTTTTTTGGAGTGTGGGAGGAAACCACAGCACCCGGAGGAAACCCACGCAAACACAGGGAGAACATACAAACTTCACACAGATAAGGCCATTGTTGATATAAGTACTGGCTCTGCTTACCATTGTCCAGTCTAGTACATAACTGTATTAATGCTGTGAAATATTATTACTTTGAATGCCTTAAATATGCAAGAGCGCATTTGGGTAAGTTTATGCTAATAAAAGATATATGCACTTTTCTTGCCTACCCATACTATTTAATAACCACCAAAAATTAAGCAATATGTAAGCACTGCTTCCAGTTGAAATCAGTCTGTCTGTCTGTCTATCTATCTATCTATCTTTCTATCTTTCTATCTATCTATCCGTCTGTCTATCTTTAAAACTGAAAGACATCCATTAAACATACACAATGACAGCATATTTAGTGTGTAATTGATGCTAAAACACAATTCTCACTCTCCTAATATAGCTGATTTTTGACAATGAACTGCATTTTTCATGTGAAGCATTTGATGTCATAAAGATGTAAACCTCACAAAGCAATTCTGTCACTGGTCAGTTTGCTTGACAGACATCTGACTTTAAGGTACTAGCCAATGGAAACATGGTGACATGTAAATATGAAAGCACATTAGGACAAAATATGCAATAAGATAGAGGCAAAGGGAGATGGCTGCTGGGAATGTATTTCATTTATCCCAGAAAATCTTTAAATCTAAGTATTAATACTACGTTGATGTACTTTTGAAATTGGAGAGCTACTTTTTACTAAAAGTACATCTCCCTTATATAATTAAGTATAATGCAGACCTGCTCAAAAACTTAGTATAATTAAAGAAGTCTTATGCCATAAATGATGATGATGAGAGCTGCTTATGTGAATGTCTATAGTGGTTTTCTCTACCAGTGTCACTGTATTAGACAACTGTTATCAAACTTAGCAATAATGATGCATTAATCTGCCAATCAAGTGTGAAAGCTGGCTATGTGTATAGGCATAGTAAACACATATCATCATCATCCTCATTATCATTTATTTATATAGTGTCACTAATAGCGCAGCGCTGTACAGAGAACCCATTCACATCAGTCCCTACCCTATTGGAGCTTACAGTCTAAATTCCCTAATATAGACACACACTCACACACAGACAGAGAGGGAGAGACTAGGGTCAATTTTGATAGCAGCCAATTAACCTAACAGTATGTTTTTTGGAGTGTGGGAGGAAACCACAGCACCCGGAGGAAACCCACGCAAACACAGGGAGAACATACAAACTTCACACAGATAAGGCCATTGTTGATATAAGTACTGGCTCTGCTTACCATTGTCCAGTCTAGTACATAACTGTATTAATGCTGTGAAATATTATTACTTTGAATGCCTTAAATATGCAAGAGCGCATTTGGGTAAGTTTATGCTAATAAAAGATATATGCACTTTTCTTGCCTACCCATACTATTTAATAACCACCAAAAATTAAGCAATATGTAAGCACTGCTTCCAGTTGAAATCAGTCTGTCTGTCTGTCTATCTATCTATCTTTCTATCTATCTATCTTTCTATCTATCTATCTATCGGTCTGTCTATCTTTAAAACTGAAAGACATCCATTAAACATACACAATGACAGCATATTTAGTGTGTAATTGATGCTAAAACACAATTCTCACTCTCCTAATATAGCTGATTTTTGACAATGAACTGCATTTTTCATGTGAAGCATTTGATGTCATAAAGATGTAAACCTCACAAAGCAATTCTGTCACTGGTCAGTTTGCTTGACAGACATCTGACTTTAAGGTACTAGCCAATGGAAACATGGTGACATGTAAATATGAAAGCACATTAGGACAAAATATGCAATAAGATAGAGGCAAAGGGAGATGGCTGCTGGGAATGTATTTCATTTATCCCAGAAAATCTTTAAATCTAAGTATTAATACTACGTTGATGTACTTTTGAAATTGGAGAGCTACTTTTTACTAAAAGTACATCTCCCTTATATAATTAAGTATAATGCAGACCTGCTCAAAAACTTAGTATAATTAAAGAAGTCTTATGCAATAAATGATGATGATGAGAGCTGCTTATGTGAATGTCTATAGTGGTTTTCTCTACCAGTGTCATTGTATTAGACAACTGTTATCAAACTTAGCAATAATGATGCATTAATCTGCCAATCAAGTGTGAAAGCTGGCTATGTGTATAGGCATAGTAAACACATATCATCATCATCCTCATTATCATTTATTTATATAGTGTCACTAATAGCGCAGCGCTGTACAGAGAACCCATTCACATCAGTCCCTACCCTATTGGAGCTTACAGTCTAAATTCCCTAATATAGACACACACTCACACACAGACAGAGAGGGAGAGACTAGGGTCAATTTTGATAGCAGCCAATTAACCTAACAGTATGTTTTTTGGAGTGTGGGAGGAAACCACAGCACCCGGAGGAAACCCACGCAAACACAGGGAGAACATACAAACTTCACACAGATAAGGCCATTGTTGATATAAGTACTGGCTCTGCTTACCATTGTCCAGTCTAGTACATAACTGTATTAATGCTGTGAAATATTATTACTTTGAATGCCTTAAATATGCAAGAGCGCATTTGGGTAAGTTTATGCTAATAAAAGATATATGCACTTTTCTTGCCTACCCATACTATTTAATAACCACCAAAAATTAAGCAATATGTAAGCACTGCTTCCAGTTGAAATCAGTCTGTCTGTCTGTCTATCTATCTATCTATCTATCTTTCTATCTATCTATCTTTCTATCTTTCTATCTATCTATCCGTCTGTCTATCTTTAAAACTGAAAGACATCCATTAAACATACACAATGACAGCATATTTAGTGTGTAATTGATGCTAAAACACAATTCTCACTCTCCTAATATAGCTGATTTTTGACAATGAACTGCATTTTTCATGTGAAGCATTTGATGTCATAAAGATGTAAACCTCACAAAGCAATTCTGTCACTGGTCAGTTTGCTTGACAGACATCTGACTTTAAGGTACTAGCCAATGGAAACATGGTGACATGTAAATATGAAAGCACATTAGGACAAAATATGCAATAAGATAGAGGCAAAGGGAGATGGCTGCTGGGAATGTATTTCATTTATCCCAGAAAATCTTTAAATCTAAGTATTAATACTACGTTGATGTACTTTTGAAATTGGAGAGCTACTTTTTACTAAAAGTACATCTCCCTTATATAATTAAGTATAATGCAGACCTGCTCAAAAACTTAGTATAATTAAAGAAGTCTTATGCAATAAATGATGATGATGAGAGCTGCTTATGTGAATGTCTATAGTGGTTTTCTCTACCAGTGTCATTGTATTAGACAACTGTTATCAAACTTAGCAATAATGATGCATTAATCTGCCAATCAAGTGTGAAAGCTGGCTATGTGTATAGGCATAGTAAACACATATCATCATCATCCTCATTATCATTTATTTATATAGTGTCACTAATAGCGCAGCGCTGTACAGAGAACCCATTCACATCAGTCCCTACCCTATTGGAGCTTACAGTCTAAATTCCCTAATATAGACACACACTCACACACAGACAGAGAGGGAGAGACTAGGGTCAATTTTGATAGCAGCCAATTAACCTAACAGTATGTTTTTTGGAGTGTGGGAGGAAACCCACGCAAACACAGGGAGAACATACAAACTTCACACAGATAAGGCCATTGTTGATATAAGTACTGGCTCTGCTTACCATTGTCCAGTCTAGTACATAACTGTATTAATGCTGTGAAATATTATTACTTTGAATGCCTTAAATATGCAAGAGCGCATTTGGGTAAGTTTATGCTAATAAAAGATATATGCACTTTTCTTGCCTACCCATACTATTTAATAACCACCAAAAATTAAGCAATATGTAAGCACTGCTTCCAGTTGAAATCAGTCTGTCTGTCTATCTATCTATCTATCTTTCTTTCTATCTTTCTTTCTATCTTTCTTTCTATCTATCCGTCTGTCTATCTTTAAAACTGAAAGACATCCATTAAACATACACAATGACAGCATATTTAGTGTGTAATTGATGCTAAAACACAATTCTCACTCTCCTAATATAGCTGATTTTTGACAATGAACTGCATTTTTCATGTGAAGCATTTGATGTCATAAAGATGTAAACCTCACAAAGCAATTCTGTCACTGGTCAGTTTGCTTGACAGACATCTGACTTTAAGGTACTAGCCAATGGAAACATGGTGACATGTAAATATGAAAGCACATTAGGACAAAATATGCAATAAGATAGAGGCAAAGGGAGATGGCTGCTGGGAATGTATTTCATTTATCCCAGAAAATCTTTAAATCTTAAAGGGCTCACTGTGTATGTTACCACAAACTTCACATTAACCTTAACTTTATACCATAGCATGCAAATAAAGACACGGAGACCTGAATAAGTTATTAAACCTTGGCAGGAATTTTATTATAAGGATTTTATATTAACTAACCTATGGTGGCGGAGAAAGAGCACTGCGGGACAGCTCACGAGCTGATCACACACGATTACTTAATGGACTGGCGCAAACCGCCGTAAGTCCGCAAAAAACACGGGGGAACAAATCCCTACATACATAGCGCTGAGTTGGCGTCAGAGTGACTGCCCCTTACAACTCACGCTGCCCTCCCTCACCGAGCCGGACAGGGACCCTCCTCACCGAAGGACCAAAAGGAGTTACTGTTACATCAAAGGGGGCAGTGACCTACGACCAACTACCAGTGCGCCCACTAATCAGCCGCTGAACGCAGTGCCTTCCTACCCCACCATTGACAAAAACCCCGGACTAACTTGAGGGATGGGTGGGTGGGATCTCGTGCTGCAAGTGAAGTAAAGCAGGAAGTACATCCTGCTATATTCTATCAAGGTCCCTCCCACATGGACCCCCATTGGTCGGTCCCCACCCCATGTTAAAACACACCAGGTCATCATTCAGCTTGTTACAAACCCTGTCGCCCTTTAAGTGCGTTCGTCCTAATAGCCTCACTTGTCATAAAGGGCTCACTGTGTATGTTACCACAAACTTCACATTAACCTTAACTTTATACCATAGCATGCAAATAAAGACACGGAGACCTGAATAAGTTATTAAACCTTGGCAGGAATTTTATTATAAGGATTTTATATTAACTAACCTATGGTGGCGGAGAAAGAGCACTGCGGGACAGCTCACGAGCTGATCACACACGATTACTTAATGGACTGGCGCAAACTGCCGTAAGTCCGCAAAAAACACGGGGGAACAAATCCCTACATACATAGCGCTGAGTTGGCGTCAGAGTGACTGCCCCTTACAACTCACGCTGCCCTCCCTCACCGAGCCGGACAGGGACCCTCCTCACCGAAGGACCAAAAGGAGTTACTGTTACATCAAAGGGGGCAGTGACCTACGACCAACTACCAGTGCGCCCACTAATCAGCCGCTGAACGCAGTGCCTTCCTACCCCGCTGCGCCCTACAGACGCCGCAGCCCGCCACCAACTAACCGAAACACGCCTCCACTCCCCCGTAAATCCTGTCTATAAAGAAACCCATACCCTCTTCATTAAGGTGAACGCCGTCCCGTCTAAAAAGATGTGGTGCCTCTACCCCTAACCCCGGGTGGTCTATGACTATGCCTCCCATGGACCGTACTATTTTTCGGATGGCACTATTTAGCTTCCTAACCATAGCCGTCATCTTTTTTATAGGAATGGCTGTCCTCCATACTAAACGGGGAATGAGTGCTGACCAACCAATAGTGATGTCTGGCCACGCCTCATGTATTTGACGTAGGTCCTCTCTGATTTTAACGATGAGATCTAATGATTTACCCTTACCTAAATCGTTACCTCCCGCATGTACAACCAGAACGTCCGGTGGGCCTTGTTGTTTTATGAGCCTAGTCAACCACGGAATAAGGTCCTGCCAGCCTAAACCTCTTTTACCCCACCATCTAATCACCGTGCCGCAATTATCCGAGATACTTTTTGACCTGGGGTGGCCAGCGGCCCAAAAAACAAACGAATGACCGATGATCCACACCGTCTTAGTTCTAACACCATCACCTGAAATCAGAGAACCCATGTTAGCATGAAATCATTGAATTGGGCAGACAGACAGGCGTGGTATACAGGTATAAGAAGGATAAGTGCTTGTTAACAGAAAAACGTAACACGAAGGGGGGTAAGGGAAGGTAGACACAAACAGGGAGCAGACCACCCAGGCGAAGGTAAACAACACCCGGAAAAACCCCGGCTGCACACCACTAATCAGGACTTACGCCCAGGGAAACCCGGGTGAAAATCCCTTCGCGCCCCCGCGTTAAAGCGGCGAGCGGAAAAGCCCAGGGTAGCCCACCAAGTGGAGGGGAAGATGGGAGGGGTAAGGGAAGTGGGATGGGATGGTTTGAAGGCTCAGACGAGAAGGAAAGTGTGAAAAGAAAAACTGCAAATCACAATAAATTGTTAAACAACACAACATTCAATCAATAACTTTGTCAATTCTCACATAAGACTGGTAAGCCGTGGACTTCCAGCGGCCCAAAGCTTTTATAGCTTCGTTAGAAGATCCAGCCAAAGCGGCAGATGTAGCTGCCCCGATCCTAAATGAGTGAGTCCCGTATAAGGTGCTGTTTAAATTAAGCGACTGTAAGGTCCGCTTTAAAATGGCCGCAAATTGATATTTAGTCAGAGGAATGCTATTACTGTGACACAGAAACAAGTTGGCCTGGGGTCTCCTGCTCATAAACTGTGACGCCAGCCTAAACGGGCAGATATGCTGAAGCTGTTGAGGAGCTAACTGCACCCACGATCCCTTCCCGCTCTGATCAGTCTTAGATCTAACTATTTTGCAGGCAAAGGTCCCTTCGCCCAGACTGACATGTTCTGCTCTCAACCCAGACTCTTGATGCCCTCTGGACCTAGCTACCAGCTCCGAAATGCGAAAAGCCCCAAAAAAGGCCATGGAAAAAGCCAAACTAAATAAAAGCTTCTCGTATTCGTCCGAGGTAACCAAACCCACTCTCCGTATCAAATCCTCCAAGATGTTAAGGGTAATTGGTAAACGGGCATCGCTATGAGAAGGACGGATTCTCCCCCAACCCTTCAAGGCCTTATTAATTAAAAATTGTTTGGTAACGTCCGGGTAACCCTGCAGCTTGGCCATAAATGATATACCAGCCAGGGTAGATGCCATAGAGGTCTTAGAATCACCTTCGGAATATCTGTCCCACATAAAGGCTAGCATAGCATCTCTCTGACCTGCCTCGGATTGGTCTTTCTGCCTGCTGAACAACGACCACCATCTCCATGACGCCTGATAGGATCTCAGGGTGGAGGGAGCTACCGCTTGTTCCGCGAGGCCTCTTATGCCGGCTTGATGATCTGCCAAACACAAGGGGGACACGGGGTACCAACACGGTCTGCGTGAGGAGCAAGGCTGCGAAACCTGTCCCAGTGGAATCGGGACAACGCATCTGCTAGGCTATTCTGCACCCCCGGAACATGCCTCGCCCTGAATGAAATGTCATTCTGCAAACAGCGCAACACTAGGTGCCGCAAGAGCAATATTGCCTGGTAGGCCGATGCACTCTGCTTGTTGATGGACTGGACCACCCCCAAATTGTCACACCAAAAAACTATGTGCCTACCCCGCAAAACGGGTGCCCATAATTCAATTGCCACCACAATCGGGAATAATTCAAGAACCAACAAGTTCCTAGTGGTCCCATTCCTGTGCCAATCATCGGGCCAGCTATCTGCACACCAGTGTCCATCCAGATAAGCCCCAAAGCCGGATGCCCCAGCAGCGTCTGTGAACAAGTTAATTTCCCCGTTTGTTACTGGAGGTGACGGCCAAATACGCTTGCCATTAAAACCCCTAAGAAAAATGAGCCATATCTGAAGATCCTCCCTAACCACCTTGGATAGTTGTATGACTGCATGTGGCCTACTCCTACCTGCTGTGGCTCTTTGGAGCTTCCTACAGAAAACCCTCCCCATGGGTATTACACGGCAGGCAAAGTTGAACCGCCCTAACAGGGACTGTATCGACCTCAGGGTACTAACGTTTGCCCCTAGCACTTCTGTGATAGCCTCATACATCTTTGTAACCTTGTCTGCTGGAAGCCTGCATATCCCTGCTAGCGTGTCAATCTCGATCCCGAGGAATGAGAGACATGTAATTGGGCCCTCCGTCTTGTCTGCTGCGATGGGAACGCCTAAAACCCTAAACAAGGCCTCCGTGGAAAAAAGCGTATCTCGACAAACCGTGGTACCAGGCGGCCCGATAACCAGGAAGTCGTCAAGATAATGCGCGATCCACCGACACCCTGTCCCGGCCTGAATGCACCAATGCAAGAAACCGCTAAATTTCTCGAACAGTGCGCATGAGATCGAACAACCCATGGGCAGGCAGCGATCGATGTAGTATTCACCACGATGCCGGAAACCCATGAATTGATACGACTCAGGGTGAAGGGGCAGCAATCTGAACGCCGATTCGATATCCACTTTGGCCAACAAGGAGCCCCTGCCGCATTCCTGGACCAGCGCTAGGGCCGATTCGAATGACTGATAACTGACAGAACTGAGATTAACGTCAATTGCGTCATTCACGGATTTACCGGCAGGATGAGACAAGTGCTGGATCAATCTAAACTTTCCTACCGCTTTTTTGGGAACTACCCCTACTGGGGACAAAATCAGATTGGGAATAGGAGGAAGTCGGAACGGGCCAATCATGCGACCCAAACCAACCTCCTTCCCTATTTTTTCGTCTAATACTTCTGGGAAAGCGAGCGCCGATTTCAGATTAACCGGAGCTGCCGAGGAAACGCTACCTTGGACCGGGAGTTTAAAGCCAAAATGAAAGCCGTCATGGAGAAGGGACCCAGTCACCTTATCATCAAACCACCCCAGCCACTTATCCAGCTCAACCAAATCAATTGGCGACGGCCCCTTGACTCGGCAGAGCTGAGCCAGAGCCTCTTCCCCGTCCCCCACTTCCACGGGACTTTGCGCATTCGTTGGCAGGGTGATGGCCGTTACATGACGTGCAAATGTGTCTAAATCTGCAGGCTGAGCCTCTTTGACAGGCCCCTGCATTGAAGTCATAACACCTTCCTTTTGGGGGGAGGACATTCTGCGTCCTCCCCGGCCCTTGAAACCGCCTGACAGAGCTACCCTCTGCAGACTGACTGCTGGGCCTCATTAACTCCAGCCAGGTGTCAATGTCTTTCGATCCCAGAGGAAGTCTCTCACGCCCACTCATCCGTTTCCTGAAAAGCTCGTCATATGCCCTCCAAATTACCGGGCCGTCCTTTACGTACATCCCACTAATAAGGTGCATATACCTCCATACCTCCGCTTGTTCGCTGGGACGGGTCTCTACATATATTGTAGCGAAAATGGAGAAGGCATTAACCCATCTAGAGAAGGATCTGTATTTCTCCTCCCCCATTCCCGACCTCTCACAGGCGGCCGCCAGCGCCTTCCTATCTTCCCCGGTTAACGCGTACATATCCACGTACTTGCCCCTCCTAATTCTATCACGTACGCTAGGCCTTATGCCGTGTGTAATTTCCAGGGATTCTACCTGCCCCAATTCGCTACGAGCCGCTGGTTGGTCTGTGTCTCCTGATTGGGGTGTGTGCTTACTCCGTTTTCCTAACAATTCTGTTTCTAACAACTTAATTAATTTTCTGGGCCTGTCCCCCGAGCCGGAGGACCCACTGCTGGTAGATAAGACAGGTGATGCCAACAAGTGTGATTTATGTGTGTTAACGGAAATGGACTCACCGACAGGAGCGGTATTCCCAGCACCGACAGACGTCTCCCCGAGTGCAGTTGCCGCGACCTGTCCACCAGCCGTGTCCCGGACCGCATCCTCCCTGGACCCTGCCGACCTCATATCACGAGACTCGGACCCCGAACGATCGTTCCGACCGACCCTCGACTCCGGATTTGTAACAGTAGTCTCTGAAACGGGAAGGGGAACAGTCAGCTGAGATCTGGGCAAATAGTCCAAGCGCCGCCGCGCCGCGTTGATGTCTCTATCTACGTTACACGGGTTGAAAGCCGCTAAATGGTCAGGGCTAGGGAACGTAGAAAATTCCTCCCGCATCCGATCGCTAAACCCGGAGGTAGCCCGCCCCCCTAGGGGGAGAGGCCCTGGACTTAAATTACCGCCGCTGGAGTGGTGATAATCGACTATAATGTTATCAGTCCTGACCCCGTGACCCCTATGGGTGAACCCACCCGCCACGATCCCCGGGGAAGAGACCCTTCGTGACGTGTATGGGCGAGACGCTGGAGGTGACAGGCGTTGCCGGCGTGAAGAGGGCCATACAGGCGCCTCGGACCGGTCACTGAAATCCATTGAGGCCCTGGCAGGAAGTGTGTCCCACCCACCCGCATGGTGCTGGTATTCCCCGTGACCCGAGGTATGTCCTTGTGACCTGCTGAACTCTTGACCTCTGCCATGTTGTGACCCCCATGCTGATCCACCACTACTATGGGGCAGGAATGGGCTGGGAGGGAAATGCAATTGGTGGGGTGCTGGAGGGTTATGACCTCGTGACCTGAAGCCGTGGGCTGCCACGGGAGGGGTGATGGGACATAATCTGAACTGGGAATGGCTCCTATCCTCAACAGGGCTGGTTGAAAGGACACCTAATGTGTTAGCCTGGGGAGGGGGGGTGACGGCTACTTGCTGGGACCGCTGAGGCTGCCGCTAAGCTCCCTGACAGAAACGCTGGCTGCCCCTGCAGCCATGTCATATAGATTGGCTGCGCTGCTGGATCCGGCCGGGCGCGATGGAGCGCGCGTTCTGCGCATGCGCGAACCGGCCGGGGGGAGAGGGGAGGGGGCGCCGCTGCGCCTAGTGGCGCGAAATGCTGGGGAGTGCCCGGGAGAGGATCCCAGGGGGGGCCGTGCATTATCGCCGCTTAGCGGCATGTCTGGAGTGAGGGCTGGGGTTTGGAGGGCAGAGGCTGAGGCTGAGGCTGTAAGATGGCGGCGGGAGGGGGTGGGAGAGGGGGACCTGAGGCGTGCCGGGCGAGGAGCATTTCTCTTGGGACGGGGCATTATGCTGGTGGCTGGAGGGAAAGAAACTAATGGCAAACGAAGGGAGGGGGTGACGGCGGGAACGGTAAATGAGGGGCTGAAGGAAGAGGGGGGGGGGGCAGGCCGAATGAGAGGCAGGTAAAGACAAGGGGAGAAGAAGAAGGCTGGTTTTAAAATAATAACGGGAGGGGGAACGTTAAAGGCAAATGGAAATGGGCAAAAGGATACAATAAAACAAAGAATAAACCACAAAATGGGACTTATCCGTTTTCCTCGCTGCTGGGTATCCCTCTGGATCTCGTGCTGCAAGTGAAGTAAAGCAGGAAGTACATCCTGCTATATTCTATCAAGGTCCCTCCCACATGGACCCCCATTGGTCGGTCCCCACCCCATGTTAAAACACACCAGGTCATCATTCAGCTTGTTACAAACCCTGTCGCCCTTTAAGTGCGTTCGTCCTAATAGCCTCACTTGTCAAAGTATTAATACTACGTTGATGTACTTTTGAAATTGGAGAGCTACTTTTTACTAAAAGTACATCTCCCTTATATAATTAAGTATAATGCAGACCTGCTCAAAACTTAGTATAATTAAAGAAGTCTTATGCCATAAATGATGATGATGAGAGCTGCTTATGTGAATGTCTATAGTGGTTTTCTCTACCAGTGTCACTGTATTAGACAACTGTTATCAAACTTAGCAATAATGATGCATTAATCTGCCAATCAAGTGTGAAAGCTGGCTATGTGTATAGGCATAGTAAACACATATCATCATCATCCTCATTATCATTTATTTATATAGTGTCACTAATAGCGCAGCGCTGTACAGAGAACCCATTCACATCAGTCCCTACCCTATTGGAGCTTACAGTCTAAATTCCCTAATATAGACACACACTCACACACAGACAGAGAGGGAGAGACTAGGGTCAATTTTGATAGCAGCCAATTAACCTAACAGTATGTTTTTTGGAGTGTGGGAGGAAACCACAGCACCCGGAGGAAACCCACGCAAACACAGGGAGAACATACAAACTTCACACAGATAAGGCCATTGTTGATATAAGTATTGGCTCTGCTTACCATTGTCCAGTCTAGTACATAACTGTATTAATGCTGTGAAATATTATTACTTTGAATGCCTTAAATATGCAAGAGCGCATTTGGGTAAGTTTATGCTAATAAAAGATATATGCACTTTTCTTGCCTACCCATACTATTTAATAACCACCAAAAATTAAGCAATATGTAAGCACTGCTTCCAGTTGAAATCAGTCTGTCTGTCTATCTATCTATCTATCTATCTTTCTATCTATCTATCTTTCTTTCTATCTTTCTATCTATCTATCCGTCTGTCTATCTTTAAAACTGAAAGACATCCATTAAACATACACAATGACAGCATATTTAGTGTGTAATTGATGCTAAAACACAATTCTCACTCTCCTAATATAGCTGATTTTTGACAATGAACTGCATTTTTCATGTGAAGCATTTGATGTCATAAAGATGTAAACCTCACAAAGCAATTCTGTCACTGGTCAGTTTGCTTGACAGACATCTGACTTTAAGGTACTAGCCAATGGAAACATGGTGACATGTAAATATGAAAGCACATTAGGACAAAATATGCAATAAGATAGAGGCAAAGGGAGATGGCTGCTGGGAATGTATTTCATTTATCCCAGAAAATCTTTAAATCTAAGTATTAATACTACGTTGATGTACTTTTGAAATTGGAGAGCTACTTTTTACTAAAAGTACATCTCCCTTATATAATTAAGTATAATGCAGACCTGCTCAAAAACTTAGTATAATTAAAGAAGTCTTATGCCATAAATGATGATGATGAGAGCTGCTTATGTGAATGTCTATAGTGGTTTTCTCTACCAGTGTCACTGTATTAGACAACTGTTATCAAACTTAGCAATAATGATGCATTAATCTGCCAATCAAGTGTGAAAGCTGGCTATGTGTATAGGCATAGTAAACACATATCATCATCATCCTCATTATCATTTATTTATATAGTGTCACTAATAGCGCAGCGCTGTACAGAGAACCCATTCACATCAGTCCCTACCCTATTGGAGCTTACAGTCTAAATTCCCTAATATAGACACACACTCACACACAGACAGAGAGGGAGAGACTAGGGTCAATTTTGATAGCAGCCAATTAACCTAACAGTATGTTTTTTGGAGTGTGGGAGGAAACCCACGCAAACACAGGGAGAACATACAAACTTCACACAGATAAGGCCATTGTTGATATAAGTACTGGCTCTGCTTACCATTGTCCAGTCTAGTACATAACTGTATTAATGCTGTGAAATATTATTACTTTGAATGCCTTAAATATGCAAGAGCGCATTTGGGTAAGTTTATGCTAATAAAAGATATATGCACTTTTCTTGCCTACCCATACTATTTAATAACCACCAAAAATTAAGCAATATGTAAGCACTGCTTCCAGTTGAAATCAGTCTGTCTGTCTGTCTATCTATCTATCTATCTTTCTATCTATCTATCTTTCTATCTATCTATCTATCGGTCTGTCTATCTTTAAAACTGAAAGACATCCATTAAACATACACAATGACAGCATATTTAGTGTGTAATTGATGCTAAAACACAATTCTCACTCTCCTAATATAGCTGATTTTTGACAATGAACTGCATTTTTCATGTGAAGCATTTGATGTCATAAAGATGTAAACCTCACAAAGCAATTCTGTCACTGGTCAGTTTGCTTGACAGACATCTGACTTTAAGGTACTAGCCAATGGAAACATGGTGACATGTAAATATGAAAGCACATTAGGACAAAATATGCAATAAGATAGAGGCAAAGGGAGATGGCTGCTGGGAATGTATTTCATTTATCCCAGAAAATCTTTAAATCTAAGTATTAATACTACGTTGATGTACTTTTGAAATTGGAGAGCTACTTTTTACTAAAAGTACATCTCCCTTATATAATTAAGTATAATGCAGACCTGCTCAAAAACTTAGTATAATTAAAGAAGTCTTATGCAATAAATGATGATGATGAGAGCTGCTTATGTGAATGTCTATAGTGGTTTTCTCTACCAGTGTCATTGTATTAGACAACTGTTATCAAACTTAGCAATAATGATGCATTAATCTGCCAATCAAGTGTGAAAGCTGGCTATGTGCATAGGCATAGTAAACACATATCATCATCATCCTCATTATCATTTATTTATATAGTGTCACTAATAGTGCAGCGCTGTACAGAGAACCCATTCACATCAGTCCCTACCCTATTGGAGCTTACAGTCTAAATTCCCTAATATAGACACACACTCACACACAGACAGAGAGGGAGAGACTAGGGTCAATTTTGATAGCAGCCAATTAACCTAACAGTATGTTTTTTGGAGTGTGGGAGGAAACCACAGCACCCGGAGGAAACCCACGCAAACACAGGGAGAACATACAAACTTCACACAGATAAGGCCATTGTTGATATAAGTACTGGCTCTGCTTACCATTGTCCAGTCTAGTACATAACTGTATTAATGCTGTGAAATATTATTACTTTGAATGCCTTAAATATGCAAGAGCGCATTTGGGTAAGTTTATGCTAATAAAAGATATATGCACTTTTCTTGCCTACCCATACTATTTAATAACCACCAAAAATTAAGCAATATGTAAGCACTGCTTCCAGTTGAAATCAGTCTGTCTGTCTATCTATCTATCTATCTATCTTTCTATCTATCTATCTTTCTTTCTATCTTTCTATCTATCTATCCGTCTGTCTATCTTTAAAACTGAAAGACATCCATTAAACATACACAATGACAGCATATTTAGTGTGTAATTGATGCTAAAACACAATTCTCACTCTCCTAATATAGCTGATTTTTGACAATGAACTGCATTTTTCATGTGAAGCATTTGATGTCATAAAGATGTAAACCTCACAAAGCAATTCTGTCACTGGTCAGTTTGCTTGACAGACATCTGACTTTAAGGTACTAGCCAATGGAAACATGGTGACATGTAAATATGAAAGCACATTAGGACAAAATATGCAATAAGATAGAGGCAAAGGGAGATGGCTGCTGGGAATGTATTTCATTTATCCCAGAAAATCTTTAAATCTAAGTATTAATACTACGTTGATGTACTTTTGAAATTGGAGAGCTACTTTTTACTAAAAGTACATCTCCCTTATATAATTAAGTATAATGCAGACCTGCTCAAAAACTTAGTATAATTAAAGAAGTCTTATGCCATAAATGATGATGATGAGAGCTGCTTATGTGAATGTCTATAGTGGTTTTCTCTACCAGTGTCACTGTATTAGACAACTGTTATCAAACTTAGCAATAATGATGCATTAATCTGCCAATCAAGTGTGAAAGCTGGCTATGTGTATAGGCATAGTAAACACATATCATCATCATCCTCATTATCATTTATTTATATAGTGTCACTAATAGCGCAGCGCTGTACAGAGAACCCATTCACATCAGTCCCTACCCTATTGGAGCTTACAGTCTAAATTCCCTAATATAGACACACACTCACACACAGACAGAGAGGGAGAGACTAGGGTCAATTTTGATAGCAGCCAATTAACCTAACAGTATGTTTTTTGGAGTGTGGGAGGAAACCCACGCAAACACAGGGAGAACATACAAACTTCACACAGATAAGGCCATTGTTGATATAAGTACTGGCTCTGCTTACCATTGTCCAGTCTAGTACATAACTGTATTAATGCTGTGAAATATTATTACTTTGAATGCCTTAAATATGCAAGAGCGCATTTGGGTAAGTTTATGCTAATAAAAGATATATGCACTTTTCTTGCCTACCCATACTATTTAATAACCACCAAAAATTAAGCAATATGTAAGCACTGCTTCCAGTTGAAATCAGTCTGTCTGTCTGTCTATCTATCTATCTATCTTTCTATCTATCTATCTTTCTATCTATCTATCTATCGGTCTGTCTATCTTTAAAACTGAAAGACATCCATTAAACATACACAATGACAGCATATTTAGTGTGTAATTGATGCTAAAACACAATTCTCACTCTCCTAATATAGCTGATTTTTGACAATGAACTGCATTTTTCATGTGAAGCATTTGATGTCATAAAGATGTAAACCTCACAAAGCAATTCTGTCACTGGTCAGTTTGCTTGACAGACATCTGACTTTAAGGTACTAGCCAATGGAAACATGGTGACATGTAAATATGAAAGCACATTAGGACAAAATATGCAATAAGATAGAGGCAAAGGGAGATGGCTGCTGGGAATGTATTTCATTTATCCCAGAAAATCTTTAAATCTAAGTATTAATACTACGTTGATGTACTTTTGAAATTGGAGAGCTACTTTTTACTAAAAGTACATCTCCCTTATATAATTAAGTATAATGCAGACCTGCTCAAAAACTTAGTATAATTAAAGAAGTCTTATGCCATAAATGATGATGATGAGAGCTGCTTATGTGAATGTCTATAGTGGTTTTCTCTACCAGTGTCACTGTATTAGACAACTGTTATCAAACTTAGCAATAATGATGCATTAATCTGCCAATCAAGTGTGAAAGCTGGCTATGTGTATAGGCATAGTAAACACATATCATCATCATCCTCATTATCATTTATTTATATAGTGTCACTAATAGCGCAGCGCTGTACAGAGAACCCATTCACATCAGTCCCTACCCTATTGGAGCTTACAGTCTAAATTCCCTAATATAGACACACACTCACACACAGACAGAGAGGGAGAGACTAGGGTCAATTTTGATAGCAGCCAATTAACCTAACAGTATGTTTTTTGGAGTGTGGGAGGAAACCACAGCACCCGGAGGAAACCCACGCAAACACAGGGAGAACATACAAACTTCACACAGATAAGGCCATTGTTGATATAAGTACTGGCTCTGCTTACCATTGTCCAGTCTAGTACATAACTGTATTAATGCTGTGAAATATTATTACTTTGAATGCCTTAAATATGCAAGAGCGCATTTGGGTAAGTTTATGCTAATAAAAGATATATGCACTTTTCTTGCCTACCCATACTATTTAATAACCACCAAAAATTAAGCAATATGTAAGCACTGCTTCCAGTTGAAATCAGTCTGTCTGTCTGTCTATCTATCTATCTATCTTTCTATCTTTCTATCTATCTATCCGTCTGTCTATCTTTAAAACTGAAAGACATCCATTAAACATACACAATGACAGCATATTTAGTGTGTAATTGATGCTAAAACACAATTCTCACTCTCCTAATATAGCTGATTTTTGACAATGAACTGCATTTTTCATGTGAAGCATTTGATGTCATAAAGATGTAAACCTCACAAAGCAATTCTGTCACTGGTCAGTTTGCTTGACAGACATCTGACTTTAAGGTACTAGCCAATGGAAACATGGTGACATGTAAATATGAAAGCACATTAGGACAAAATATGCAATAAGATAGAGGCAAAGGGAGATGGCTGCTGGGAATGTATTTCATTTATCCCAGAAAATCTTTAAATCTAAGTATTAATACTACGTTGATGTACTTTTGAAATTGGAGAGCTACTTTTTACTAAAAGTACATCTCCCTTATATAATTAAGTATAATGCAGACCTGCTCAAAAACTTAGTATAATTAAAGAAGTCTTATGCAATAAATGATGATGATGAGAGCTGCTTATGTGAATGTCTATAGTGGTTTTCTCTACCAGTGTCATTGTATTAGACAACTGTTATCAAACTTAGCAATAATGATGCATTAATCTGCCAATCAAGTGTGAAAGCTGGCTATGTGCATAGGCATAGTAAACACATATCATCATCATCCTCATTATCATTTATTTATATAGTGTCACTAATAGTGCAGCGCTGTACAGAGAACCCATTCACATCAGTCCCTACCCTATTGGAGCTTACAGTCTAAATTCCCTAATATAGACACACACTCACACACAGACAGAGAGGGAGAGACTAGGGTCAATTTTGATAGCAGCCAATTAACCTAACAGTATGTTTTTTGGAGTGTGGGAGGAAACCACAGCACCCGGAGGAAACCCACGCAAACACAGGGAGAACATACAAACTTCACACAGATAAGGCCATTGTTGATATAAGTACTGGCTCTGCTTACCATTGTCCAGTCTAGTACATAACTGTATTAATGCTGTGAAATATTATTACTTTGAATGCCTTAAATATGCAAGAGCGCATTTGGGTAAGTTTATGCTAATAAAAGATATATGCACTTTTCTTGCCTACCCATACTATTTAATAACCACCAAAAATTAAGCAATATGTAAGCACTGCTTCCAGTTGAAATCAGTCTGTCTGTCTATCTATCTATCTATCTTTCTATCTATCTATCTTTCTTTCTATCTTTCTATCTATCTATCCGTCTGTCTATCTTTAAAACTGAAAGACATCCATTAAACATACACAATGACAGCATATTTAGTGTGTAATTGATGCTAAAACACAATTCTCACTCTCCTAATATAGCTGATTTTTGACAATGAACTGCATTTTTCATGTGAAGCATTTGATGTCATAAAGATGTAAACCTCACAAAGCAATTCTGTCACTGGTCAGTTTGCTTGACAGACATCTGACTTTAAGGTACTAGCCAATGGAAACATGGTGACATGTAAATATGAAAGCACATTAGGACAAAATATGCAATAAGATAGAGGCAAAGGGAGATGGCTGCTGGGAATGTATTTCATTTATCCCAGAAAATCTTTAAATCTAAGTATTAATACTACGTTGATGTACTTTTGAAATTGGAGAGCTACTTTTTACTAAAAGTACATCTCCCTTATATAATTAAGTATAATGCAGACCTGCTCAAAAACTTAGTATAATTAAAGAAGTCTTATGCCATAAATGATGATGATGAGAGCTGCTTATGTGAATGTCTATAGTGGTTTTCTCTACCAGTGTCACTGTATTAGACAACTGTTATCAAACTTAGCAATAATGATGCATTAATCTGCCAATCAAGTGTGAAAGCTGGCTATGTGTATAGGCATAGTAAACACATATCATCATCATCCTCATTATCATTTATTTATATAGTGTCACTAATAGCGCAGCGCTGTACAGAGAACCCATTCACATCAGTCCCTACCCTATTGGAGCTTACAGTCTAAATTCCCTAATATAGACACACACTCACACACAGACAGAGAGGGAGAGACTAGGGTCAATTTTGATAGCAGCCAATTAACCTAACAGTATGTTTTTTGGAGTGTGGGAGGAAACCCACGCAAACACAGGGAGAACATACAAACTTCACACAGATAAGGCCATTGTTGATATAAGTACTGGCTCTGCTTACCATTGTCCAGTCTAGTACATAACTGTATTAATGCTGTGAAATATTATTACTTTGAATGCCTTAAATATGCAAGAGCGCATTTGGGTAAGTTTATGCTAATAAAAGATATATGCACTTTTCTTGCCTACCCATACTATTTAATAACCACCAAAAATTAAGCAATATGTAAGCACTGCTTCCAGTTGAAATCAGTCTGTCTGTCTGTCTATCTATCTATCTATCTTTCTATCTATCTATCTTTCTATCTATCTATCTATCGGTCTGTCTATCTTTAAAACTGAAAGACATCCATTAAACATACACAATGACAGCATATTTAGTGTGTAATTGATGCTAAAACACAATTCTCACTCTCCTAATATAGCTGATTTTTGACAATGAACTGCATTTTTCATGTGAAGCATTTGATGTCATAAAGATGTAAACCTCACAAAGCAATTCTGTCACTGGTCAGTTTGCTTGACAGACATCTGACTTTAAGGTACTAGCCAATGGAAACATGGTGACATGTAAATATGAAAGCACATTAGGACAAAATATGCAATAAGATAGAGGCAAAGGGAGATGGCTGCTGGGAATGTATTTCATTTATCCCAGAAAATCTTTAAATCTAAGTATTAATACTACGTTGATGTACTTTTGAAATTGGAGAGCTACTTTTTACTAAAAGTACATCTCCCTTATATAATTAAGTATAATGCAGACCTGCTCAAAAACTTAGTATAATTAAAGAAGTCTTATGCCATAAATGATGATGATGAGAGCTGCTTATGTGAATGTCTATAGTGGTTTTCTCTACCAGTGTCACTGTATTAGACAACTGTTATCAAACTTAGCAATAATGATGCATTAATCTGCCAATCAAGTGTGAAAGCTGGCTATGTGTATAGGCATAGTAAACACATATCATCATCATCCTCATTATCATTTATTTATATAGTGTCACTAATAGCGCAGCGCTGTACAGAGAACCCATTCACATCAGTCCCTACCCTATTGGAGCTTACAGTCTAAATTCCCTAATATAGACACACACTCACACACAGACAGAGAGGGAGAGACTAGGGTCAATTTTGATAGCAGCCAATTAACCTAACAGTATGTTTTTTGGAGTGTGGGAGGAAACCACAGCACCCGGAGGAAACCCACGCAAACACAGGGAGAACATACAAACTTCACACAGATAAGGCCATTGTTGATATAAGTACTGGCTCTGCTTACCATTGTCCAGTCTAGTACATAACTGTATTAATGCTGTGAAATATTATTACTTTGAATGCCTTAAATATGCAAGAGCGCATTTGGGTAAGTTTATGCTAATAAAAGATATATGCACTTTTCTTGCCTACCCATACTATTTAATAACCACCAAAAATTAAGCAATATGTAAGCACTGCTTCCAGTTGAAATCAGTCTGTCTGTCTGTCTATCTATCTATCTATCTTTCTATCTTTCTATCTATCTATCCGTCTGTCTATCTTTAAAACTGAAAGACATCCATTAAACATACACAATGACAGCATATTTAGTGTGTAATTGATGCTAAAACACAATTCTCACTCTCCTAATATAGCTGATTTTTGACAATGAACTGCATTTTTCATGTGAAGCATTTGATGTCATAAAGATGTAAACCTCACAAAGCAATTCTGTCACTGGTCAGTTTGCTTGACAGACATCTGACTTTAAGGTACTAGCCAATGGAAACATGGTGACATGTAAATATGAAAGCACATTAGGACAAAATATGCAATAAGATAGAGGCAAAGGGAGATGGCTGCTGGGAATGTATTTCATTTATCCCAGAAAATCTTTAAATCTAAGTATTAATACTACGTTGATGTACTTTTGAAATTGGAGAGCTACTTTTTACTAAAAGTACATCTCCCTTATATAATTAAGTATAATGCAGACCTGCTCAAAAACTTAGTATAATTAAAGAAGTCTTATGCCATAAATGATGATGATGAGAGCTGCTTATGTGAATGTCTATAGTGGTTTTCTCTACCAGTGTCACTGTATTAGACAACTGTTATCAAACTTAGCAATAATGATGCATTAATCTGCCAATCAAGTGTGAAAGCTGGCTATGTGTATAGGCATAGTAAACACATATCATCATCATCCTCATTATCATTTATTTATATAGTGTCACTAATAGCGCAGCGCTGTACAGAGAACCCATTCACATCAGTCCCTACCCTATTGGAGCTTACAGTCTAAATTCCCTAATATAGACACACACTCACACACAGACAGAGAGGGAGAGACTAGGGTCAATTTTGATAGCAGCCAATTAACCTAACAGTATGTTTTTTGGAGTGTGGGAGGAAACCACAGCACCCGGAGGAAACCCACGCAAACACAGGGAGAACATACAAACTTCACACAGATAAGGCCATTGTTGATATAAGTACTGGCTCTGCTTACCATTGTCCAGTCTAGTACATAACTGTATTAATGCTGTGAAATATTATTACTTTGAATGCCTTAAATATGCAAGAGCGCATTTGGGTAAGTTTATGCTAATAAAAGATATATGCACTTTTCTTGCCTACCCATACTATTTAATAACCACCAAAAATTAAGCAATATGTAAGCACTGCTTCCAGTTGAAATCAGTCTGTCTGTCTGTCTATCTATCTATCTATCTATCTTTCTATCTATCTATCCGTCTGTCTATCTTTAAAACTGAAAGACATCCATTAAACATACACAATGACAGCATATTTAGTGTGTAATTGATGCTAAAACACAATTCTCACTCTCCTAATATAGCTGATTTTTGACAATGAACTGCATTTTTCATGTGAAGCATTTGATGTCATAAAGATGTAAACCTCACAAAGCAATTCTGTCACTGGTCAGTTTGCTTGACAGACATCTGACTTTAAGGTACTAGCCAATGGAAACATGGTGACATGTAAATATGAAAGCACATTAGGACAAAATATGCAATAAGATAGAGGCAAAGGGAGATGGCTGCTGGGAATGTATTTCATTTATCCCAGAAAATCTTTAAATCTAAGTATTAATACTACGTTGATGTACTTTTGAAATTGGAGAGCTACTTTTTACTAAAAGTACATCTCCCTTATATAATTAAGTATAATGCAGACCTGCTCAAAAACTTAGTATAATTAAAGAAGTCTTATGCCATAAATGATGATGATGAGAGCTGCTTATGTGAATGTCTATAGTGGTTTTCTCTACCAGTGTCACTGTATTAGACAACTGTTATCAAACTTAGCAATAATGATGCATTAATCTGCCAATCAAGTGTGAAAGCTGGCTATGTGTATAGGCATAGTAAACACATATCATCATCATCCTCATTATCATTTATTTATATAGTGTCACTAATAGCGCAGCGCTGTACAGAGAACCCATTCACATCAGTCCCTACCCTATTGGAGCTTACAGTCTAAATTCCCTAATATAGACACACACTCACACACAGACAGAGAGGGAGAGACTAGGGTCAATTTTGATAGCAGCCAATTAACCTAACAGTATGTTTTTTGGAGTGTGGGAGGAAACCACAGCACCCGGAGGAAACCCACGCAAACACAGGGAGAACATACAAACTTCACACAGATAAGGCCATTGTTGATATAAGTACTGGCTCTGCTTACCATTGTCCAGTCTAGTACATAACTGTATTAATGCTGTGAAATATTATTACTTTGAATGCCTTAAATATGCAAGAGCGCATTTGGGTAAGTTTATGCTAATAAAAGATATATGCACTTTTCTTGCCTACCCATACTATTTAATAACCACCAAAAATTAAGCAATATGTAAGCACTGCTTCCAGTTGAAATCAGTCTGTCTGTCTGTCTATCTATCTATCTATCTATCTTTCTATCTATCTATCCGTCTGTCTATCTTTAAAACTGAAAGACATCCATTAAACATACACAATGACAGCATATTTAGTGTGTAATTGATGCTAAAACACAATTCTCACTCTCCTAATATAGCTGATTTTTGACAATGAACTGCATTTTTCATGTGAAGCATTTGATGTCATAAAGATGTAAACCTCACAAAGCAATTCTGTCACTGGTCAGTTTGCTTGACAGACATCTGACTTTAAGGTACTAGCCAATGGAAACATGGTGACATGTAAATATGAAAGCACATTAGGACAAAATATGCAATAAGATAGAGGCAAAGGGAGATGGCTGCTGGGAATGTATTTCATTTATCCCAGAAAATCTTTAAATCTAAGTATTAATACTACGTTGATGTACTTTTGAAATTGGAGAGCTACTTTTTACTAAAAGTACATCTCCCTTATATAATTAAGTATAATGCAGACCTGCTCAAAAACTTAGTATAATTAAAGAAGTCTTATGCCATAAATGATGATGATGAGAGCTGCTTATGTGAATGTCTATAGTGGTTTTCTCTACCAGTGTCACTGTATTAGACAACTGTTATCAAACTTAGCAATAATGATGCATTAATCTGCCAATCAAGTGTGAAAGCTGGCTATGTGTATAGGCATAGTAAACACATATCATCATCATCCTCATTATCATTTATTTATATAGTGTCACTAATAGCGCAGCGCTGTACAGAGAACCCATTCACATCAGTCCCTACCCTATTGGAGCTTACAGTCTAAATTCCCTAATATAGACACACACTCACACACAGACAGAGAGGGAGAGACTAGGGTCAATTTTGATAGCAGCCAATTAACCTAACAGTATGTTTTTTGGAGTGTGGGAGGAAACCACAGCACCCGGAGGAAACCCACGCAAACACAGGGAGAACATACAAACTTCACACAGATAAGGCCATTGTTGATATAAGTACTGGCTCTGCTTACCATTGTCCAGTCTAGTACATAACTGTATTAATGCTGTGAAATATTATTACTTTGAATGCCTTAAATATGCAAGAGCGCATTTGGGTAAGTTTATGCTAATAAAAGATATATGCACTTTTCTTGCCTACCCATACTATTTAATAACCACCAAAAATTAAGCAATATGTAAGCACTGCTTCCAGTTGAAATCAGTCTGTCTGTCTGTCTATCTATCTATCTATCTTTCTATCTTTCTATCTATCTATCCGTCTGTCTATCTTTAAAACTGAAAGACATCCATTAAACATACACAATGACAGCATATTTAGTGTGTAATTGATGCTAAAACACAATTCTCACTCTCCTAATATAGCTGATTTTTGACAATGAACTGCATTTTTCATGTGAAGCATTTGATGTCATAAAGATGTAAACCTCACAAAGCAATTCTGTCACTGGTCAGTTTGCTTGACAGACATCTGACTTTAAGGTACTAGCCAATGGAAACATGGTGACATGTAAATATGAAAGCACATTAGGACAAAATATGCAATAAGATAGAGGCAAAGGGAGATGGCTGCTGGGAATGTATTTCATTTATCCCAGAAAATCTTTAAATCTAAGTATTAATACTACGTTGATGTACTTTTGAAATTGGAGAGCTACTTTTTACTAAAAGTACATCTCCCTTATATAATTAAGTATAATGCAGACCTGCTCAAAAACTTAGTATAATTAAAGAAGTCTTATGCCATAAATGATGATGATGAGAGCTGCTTATGTGAATGTCTATAGTGGTTTTCTCTACCAGTGTCACTGTATTAGACAACTGTTATCAAACTTAGCAATAATGATGCATTAATCTGCCAATCAAGTGTGAAAGCTGGCTATGTGTATAGGCATAGTAAACACATATCATCATCATCCTCATTATCATTTATTTATATAGTGTCACTAATAGCGCAGCGCTGTACAGAGAACCCATTCACATCAGTCCCTACCCTATTGGAGCTTACAGTCTAAATTCCCTAATATAGACACACACTCACACACAGACAGAGAGGGAGAGACTAGGGTCAATTTTGATAGCAGCCAATTAACCTAACAGTATGTTTTTTGGAGTGTGGGAGGAAACCACAGCACCCGGAGGAAACCCACGCAAACACAGGGAGAACATACAAACTTCACACAGATAAGGCCATTGTTGATATAAGTACTGGCTCTGCTTACCATTGTCCAGTCTAGTACATAACTGTATTAATGCTGTGAAATATTATTACTTTGAATGCCTTAAATATGCAAGAGCGCATTTGGGTAAGTTTATGCTAATAAAAGATATATGCACTTTTCTTGCCTACCCATACTATTTAATAACCACCAAAAATTAAGCAATATGTAAGCACTGCTTCCAGTTGAAATCAGTCTGTCTGTCTGTCTATCTATCTATCTATCTTTCTATCTATCTATCTTTCTATCTATCTATCTATCGGTCTGTCTATCTTTAAAACTGAAAGACATCCATTAAACATACACAATGACAGCATATTTAGTGTGTAATTGATGCTAAAACACAATTCTCACTCTCCTAATATAGCTGATTTTTGACAATGAACTGCATTTTTCATGTGAAGCATTTGATGTCATAAAGATGTAAACCTCACAAAGCAATTCTGTCACTGGTCAGTTTGCTTGACAGACATCTGACTTTAAGGTACTAGCCAATGGAAACATGGTGACATGTAAATATGAAAGCACATTAGGACAAAATATGCAATAAGATAGAGGCAAAGGGAGATGGCTGCTGGGAATGTATTTCATTTATCCCAGAAAATCTTTAAATCTAAGTATTAATACTACGTTGATGTACTTTTGAAATTGGAGAGCTACTTTTTACTAAAAGTACATCTCCCTTATATAATTAAGTATAATGCAGACCTGCTCAAAAACTTAGTATAATTAAAGAAGTCTTATGCAATAAATGATGATGATGAGAGCTGCTTATGTGAATGTCTATAGTGGTTTTCTCTACCAGTGTCATTGTATTAGACAACTGTTATCAAACTTAGCAATAATGATGCATTAATCTGCCAATCAAGTGTGAAAGCTGGCTATGTGCATAGGCATAGTAAACACATATCATCATCATCCTCATTATCATTTATTTATATAGTGTCACTAATAGTGCAGCGCTGTACAGAGAACCCATTCACATCAGTCCCTACCCTATTGGAGCTTACAGTCTAAATTCCCTAATATAGACACACACTCACACACAGACAGAGAGGGAGAGACTAGGGTCAATTTTGATAGCAGCCAATTAACCTAACAGTATGTTTTTTGGAGTGTGGGAGGAAACCACAGCACCCGGAGGAAACCCACGCAAACACAGGGAGAACATACAAACTTCACACAGATAAGGCCATTGTTGATATAAGTACTGGCTCTGCTTACCATTGTCCAGTCTAGTACATAACTGTATTAATGCTGTGAAATATTATTACTTTGAATTCCTTAAATATGCAAGAGCGCATTTGGGTAAGTTTATGCTAATAAAAGATATATGCACTTTTCTTGCCTACCCATACTATTTAATAACCACCAAAAATTAAGCAATATGTAAGCACTGCTTCCAGTTGAAATCAGTCTGTCTGTCTGTCTATCTATCTATCTATCTTTCTATCTATCTATCTTTCTATCTATCTATCTATCGGTCTGTCTATCTTTAAAACTGAAAGACATCCATTAAACATACACAATGACAGCATATTTAGTGTGTAATTGATGCTAAAACACAATTCTCACTCTCCTAATATAGCTGATTTTTGACAATGAACTGCATTTTTCATGTGAAGCATTTGATGTCATAAAGATGTAAACCTCACAAAGCAATTCTGTCACTGGTCAGTTTGCTTGACAGACATCTGACTTTAAGGTACTAGCCAATGGAAACATGGTGACATGTAAATATGAAAGCACATTAGGACAAAATATGCAATAAGATAGAGGCAAAGGGAGATGGCTGCTGGGAATGTATTTCATTTATCCCAGAAAATCTTTAAATCTAAGTATTAATACTACGTTGATGTACTTTTGAAATTGGAGAGCTACTTTTTACTAAAAGTACATCTCCCTTATATAATTAAGTATAATGCAGACCTGCTCAAAAACTTAGTATAATTAAAGAAGTCTTATGCAATAAATGATGATGATGAGAGCTGCTTATGTGAATGTCTATAGTGGTTTTCTCTACCAGTGTCATTGTATTAGACAACTGTTATCAAACTTAGCAATAATGATGCATTAATCTGCCAATCAAGTGTGAAAGCTGGCTATGTGCATAGGCATAGTAAACACATATCATCATCATCCTCATTATCATTTATTTATATAGTGTCACTAATAGTGCAGCGCTGTACAGAGAACCCATTCACATCAGTCCCTACCCTATTGGAGCTTACAGTCTAAATTCCCTAATATAGACACACACTCACACACAGACAGAGAGGGAGAGACTAGGGTCAATTTTGATAGCAGCCAATTAACCTAACAGTATGTTTTTTGGAGTGTGGGAGGAAACCACAGCACCCGGAGGAAACCCACGCAAACACAGGGAGAACATACAAACTTCACACAGATAAGGCCATTGTTGATATAAGTACTGGCTCTGCTTACCATTGTCCAGTCTAGTACATAACTGTATTAATGCTGTGAAATATTATTACTTTGAATTCCTTAAATATGCAAGAGCGCATTTGGGTAAGTTTATGCTAATAAAAGATATATGCACTTTTCTTGCCTACCCATACTATTTAATAACCACCAAAAATTAAGCAATATGTAAGCACTGCTTCCAGTTGAAATCAGTCTGTCTGTCTGTCTATCTATCTATCTATCTATCTATCTTTCTATCTATCTATCTATCTTTCTATCTTTCTATCTATCTATCTGTCTGTCTATCTTTAAAACTGAAAGACATCCATTAAACATACACAATGACAGCATATTTAGTGTGTAATTGATGCTAAAACACAATTCTCACTCTCCTAATATAGCTGATTTTTGACAATGAACTGCATTTTTCATGTGAAGCATTTGATGTCATAAAGATGTAAACCTCACAAAGCAATTCTGTCACTGGTCAGTTTGCTTGACAGACATCTGACTTTAAGGTACTAGCCAATGGAAACATGGTGACATGTAAATATGAAAGCACATTAGGACAAAATATGCAATAAGATAGAGGCAAAGGGAGATGGCTGCTGGGAATGTATTTCATTTATCCCAGAAAATCTTTAAATCTAAGTATTAATACTACGTTGATGTACTTTTGAAATTGGAGAGCTACTTTTTACTAAAAGTACATCTCCCTTATATAATTAAGTATAATGCAGACCTGCTCAAAAACTTAGTATAATTAAAGAAGTCTTATGCCATAAATGATGATGATGAGAGCTGCTTATGTGAATGTCTATAGTGGTTTTCTCTACCAGTGTCACTGTATTAGACAACTGTTATCAAACTTAGCAATAATGATGCATTAATCTGCCAATCAAGTGTGAAAGCTGGCTATGTGTATAGGCATAGTAAACACATATCATCATCATCCTCATTATCATTTATTTATATAGTGTCACTAATAGCGCAGCGCTGTACAGAGAACCCATTCACATCAGTCCCTACCCTATTGGAGCTTACAGTCTAAATTCCCTAATATAGACACACACTCACACACAGACAGAGAGGGAGAGACTAGGGTCAATTTTGATAGCAGCCAATTAACCTAACAGTATGTTTTTTGGAGTGTGGGAGGAAACCACAGCACCCGGAGGAAACCCACGCAAACACAGGGAGAACATACAAACTTCACACAGATAAGGCCATTGTTGATATAAGTACTGGCTCTGCTTACCATTGTCCAGTCTAGTACATAACTGTATTAATGCTGTGAAATATTATTACTTTGAATGCCTTAAATATGCAAGAGCGCATTTGGGTAAGTTTATGCTAATAAAAGATATATGCACTTTTCTTGCCTACCCATACTATTTAATAACCACCAAAAATTAAGCTATATGTAAGCACTGCTTCCAGTTGAAATCAGTCTGTCTGTCTGTCTATCTATCTATCTATCTATCTTTCTTTCTATCTTTCTTTCTATCTTTCTTTCTATCTATCCGTCTGTCTATCTTTAAAACTGAAAGACATCCATTAAACATACACAATGACAGCATATTTAGTGTGTAATTGATGCTAAAACACAATTCTCACTCTCCTAATATAGCTGATTTTTGACAATGAACTGCATTTTTCATGTGAAGCATTTGATGTCATAAAGATGTAAACCTCACAAAGCAATTCTGTCACTGGTCAGTTTGCTTGACAGACATCTGACTTTAAGGTACTAGCCAATGGAAACATGGTGACATGTAAATATGAAAGCACATTAGGACAAAATATGCAATAAGATAGAGGCAAAGGGAGATGGCTGCTGGGAATGTATTTCATTTATCCCAGAAAATCTTTAAATCTAAGTATTAATACTACGTTGATGTACTTTTGAAATTGGAGAGCTACTTTTTACTAAAAGTACATCTCCCTTATATAATTAAGTATAATGCAGACCTGCTCAAAAACTTAGTATAATTAAAGAAGTCTTATGCAATAAATGATGATGATGAGAGCTGCTTATGTGAATGTCTATAGTGGTTTTCTCTACCAGTGTCATTGTATTAGACAACTGTTATCAAACTTAGCAATAATGATGCATTAATCTGCCAATCAAGTGTGAAAGCTGGCTATGTGTATAGGCATAGTAAACACATATCATCATCATCCTCATTATCATTTATTTATATAGTGTCACTAATAGCGCAGCGCTGTACAGAGAACCCATTCACATCAGTCCCTACCCTATTGGAGCTTACAGTCTAAATTCCCTAATATAGACACACACTCACACACAGACAGAGAGGGAGAGACTAGGGTCAATTTTGATAGCAGCCAATTAACCTAACAGTATGTTTTTTGGAGTGTGGGAGGAAACCACAGCACCCGGAGGAAACCCACGCAAACACAGGGAGAACATACAAACTTCACACAGATAAGGCCATTGTTGATATAAGTACTGGCTCTGCTTACCATTGTCCAGTCTAGTACATAACTGTATTAATGCTGTGAAATATTATTACTTTGCATGCCTTAAATATGCAAGAGCGCATTTGGGTAAGTTTATGCTAATAAAAGATATATGCACTTTTCTTGCCTACCCATACTATTTAATAACCACCAAAAATTAAGCAATATGTAAGCACTGCTTCCAGTTGAAATCAGTCTGTCTGTCTGTCTGTCTATCTATCTATCTATCTATCTATCTATCTATCTATCTATCTTTCTATCTTTCTATCTTTCTATCTATCTATCCGTCTGTCTATCTTTAAAACTGAAAGACATCCATTAAACATACACAATGACAGCATATTTAGTGTGTAATTGATGCTAAAACACAATTCTCACTCTCCTAATATAGCTGATTTTTGACAATGAACTGCATTTTTCATGTGAAGCATTTGATGTCATAAAGATGTAAACCTCACAAAGCAATTCTGTCACTGGTCAGTTTGCTTGACAGACATCTGACTTTAAGGTACTAGCCAATGGAAACATGGTGACATGTAAATATGAAAGCACATTAGGACAAAATATGCAATAAGATAGAGGCAAAGGGAGATGGCTGCTGGGAATGTATTTCATTTATCCCAGAAAATCTTTAAATCTTAAAGGGCTCACTGTGTATGTTACCACAAACTTCACATTAACCTTAACTTTATACCATAGCATGCAAATAAAGACACGGAGACCTGAATAAGTTATTAAACCTTGGCAGGAATTTTATTATAAGGATTTTATATTAACTAACCTATGGTGGCGGAGAAAGAGCACTGCGGGACAGCTCACGAGCTGATCACACACGATTACTTAATGGACTGGCGCAAACCGCCGTAAGTCCGCAAAAAACACGGGGGAACAAATCCCTACATACATAGCGCTGAGTTGGCGTCAGAGTGACTGCCCCTTACAACTCACGCTGCCCTCCCTCACCGAGCCGGACAGGGACCCTCCTCACCGAAGGACCAAAAGGAGTTACTGTTACATCAAAGGGGGCAGTGACCTACGACCAACTACCAGTGCGCCCACTAATCAGCCGCTGAACGCAGTGCCTTCCTACCCCACCATTGACAAAAACCCCGGACTAACTTGAGGGATGGGTGGGTGGGATCTCGTGCTGCAAGTGAAGTAAAGCAGGAAGTACATCCTGCTATATTCTATCAAGGTCCCTCCCACATGGACCCCCATTGGTCGGTCCCCACCCCATGTTAAAACACACCAGGTCATCATTCAGCTTGTTACAAACCCTGTCGCCCTTTAAGTGCGTTCGTCCTAATAGCCTCACTTGTCATAAAGGGCTCACTGTGTATGTTATCACAAACTTCACATTAACCTTAACTTTATACCATAGCATGCAAATAAAGACACGGAGACCTGAATAAGTTATTAAACCTTGGCAGGAATTTTATTATAAGGATTTTATATTAACTAACCTATGGTGGCGGAGAAAGAGCACTGCGGGACAGCTCACGAGCTGATCACACACGATTACTTAATGGACTGGCGCAAACTGCCGTAAGTCCGCAAAAAACACGGGGGAACAAATCCCTACATACATAGCGCTGAGTTGGCGTCAGAGTGACTGCCCCTTACAACTCACGCTGCCCTCCCTCACCGAGCCGGACAGGGACCCTCCTCACCGAAGGACCAAAAGGAGTTACTGTTACATCAAAGGGGGCAGTGACCTACGACCAACTACCAGTGCGCCCACTAATCAGCCGCTGAACGCAGTGCCTTCCTACCCCGCTGCGCCCTACAGACGCCGCAGCCCGCCACCAACTAACCGAAACACGCCTCCACTCCCCCGTAAATCCTGTCTATAAAGAAACCCATACCCTCTTCATTAAGGTGAACGCCGTCCCGTCTAAAAAGATGTGGTGCCTCTACCCCTAACCCCGGGTGGTCTATGACTATGCCTCCCATGGACCGTACTATTTTTCGGATGGCACTATTTAGCTTCCTAACCATAGCCGTCATCTTTTTTATAGGAATGGCTGTCCTCCATACTAAACGGGGAATGAGTGCTGACCAACCAATAGTGATGTCTGGCCACGCCTCATGTATTTGACGTAGGTCCTCTCTGATTTTAACGATGAGATCTAATGATTTACCCTTACCTAAATCGTTACCTCCCGCATGTACAACCAGAACGTCCGGTGGGCCTTGTTGTTTTATGAGCCTAGTCAACCACGGAATAAGGTCCTGCCAGCCTAAACCTCTTTTACCCCACCATCTAATCACCGTGCCGCAATTATCCGAGATACTTTTTGACCTGGGGTGGCCAGCGGCCCAAAAAACAAACGAATGACCGATGATCCACACCGTCTTAGTTCTAACACCATCACCTGAAATCAGAGAACCCATGTTAGCATGAAATCATTGAATTGGGCAGACAGACAGGCGTGGTATACAGGTATAAGAAGGATAAGTGCTTGTTAACAGAAAAACGTAACACGAAGGGGGGTAAGGGAAGGTAGACACAAACAGGGAGCAGACCACCCAGGCGAAGGTAAACAACACCCGGAAAAACCCCGGCTGCACACCACTAATCAGGACTTACGCCCAGGGAAACCCGGGTGAAAATCCCTTCGCGCCCCCGCGTTAAAGCGGCGAGCGGAAAAGCCCAGGGTAGCCCACCAAGTGGAGGGGAAGATGGGATGGGTAAGGGAAGTGGGATGGGATGGTTTGAAGGCTCAGACGAGAAGGAAAGTGTGAAAAGAAAAACTGCAAATCACAATAAATTGTTAAACAACACAACATTCAATCAATAACTTTGTCAATTCTCACATAAGACTGGTAAGCCGTGGACTTCCAGCGGCCCAAAGCTTTTATAGCTTCGTTAGAAGATCCAGCCAAAGCGGCAGATGTAGCTGCCCCGATCCTAAATGAGTGAGTCCCGTATAAGGTGCTGTTTAAATTAAGCGACTGTAAGGTCCGCTTTAAAATGGCCGCAAATTGATATTTAGTCAGAGGAATGCTATTACTGTGACACAGAAACAAGTTGGCCTGGGGTCTCCTGCTCATAAACTGTGACGCCAGCCTAAACGGGCAGATATGCTGAAGCTGTTGAGGAGCTAACTGCACCCACGATCCCTTCCCGCTCTGATCAGTCTTAGATCTAACTATTTTGCAGGCAAAGGTCCCTTCGCCCAGACTGACATGTTCTGCTCTCAACCCAGACTCTTGATGCCCTCTGGACCTAGCTACCAGCTCCGAAATGCGAAAAGCCCCAAAAAAGGCCATGGAAAAAGCCAAACTAAATAAAAGCTTCTCGTATTCGTCCGAGGTAACCAAACCCACTCTCCGTATCAAATCCTCCAAGATGTTAAGGGTAATTGGTAAACGGGCATCGCTATGAGAAGGACGGATTCTCCCCCAACCCTTCAAGGCCTTATTAATTAAAAATTGTTTGGTAACGTCCGGGTAACCCTGCAGCTTGGCCATAAATGATATACCAGCCAGGGTAGATGCCATAGAGGTCTTAGAATCACCTTCGGAATATCTGTCCCACATAAAGGCTAGCATAGCATCTCTCTGACCTGCCTCGGATTGGTCTTTCTGCCTGCTGAACAACGACCACCGTCTCCATGACGCCTGATAGGATCTCAGGGTGGAGGGAGCTACCGCTTGTTCCGCGAGGCCTCTTATGCCGGCTTGATGATCTGCCAAACACAAGGGGGACACGGGGTACCAACACGGTCTGCGTGAGGAGCAAGGCTGCGAAACCTGTCCCAGTGGAATCGGGACAACGCATCTGCTAGGCTATTCTGCACCCCCGGAACATGCCTCGCCCTGAATGAAATGTCATTCTGCAAACAGCGCAACACTAGGTGCCGCAAGAGCAATATTGCCTGGTAGGCCGATGCACTCTGCTTGTTGATGGACTGGACCACCCCCAAATTGTCACACCAAAAAACTATGTGCCTACCCCGCAAAACGGGTGCCCATAATTCAATTGCCACCACAATCGGGAATAATTCAAGAACCAACAAGTTCCTAGTGGTCCCATCCCTGTGCCAATCATCGGGCCAGCTATCTGCACACCAGTGTCCATCCAGATAAGCCCCAAAGCCGGATGCCCCAGCAGCGTCTGTGAACAAGTTAATTTCCCCGTTTGTTACTGGAGGTGACGGCCAAATACGCTTGCCATTAAAACCCCTAAGAAAAATGAGCCATATCTGAAGATCCTCCCTAACCACCTTGGATAGTTGTATGACTGCATGTGGCCTACTCCTACCTGCTGTGGCTCTTTGGAGCTTCCTACAGAAAACCCTCCCCATGGGTATTACACGGCAGGCAAAGTTGAACCGCCCTAACAGGGACTGTATCGACCTCAGGGTACTAACGTTTGCCCCTAGCACTTCTGTGATAGCCTCATACATCTTTGTAACCTTGTCTGCTGGAAGCCTGCATATCCCTGCTAGCGTGTCAATCTCGATCCCGAGGAATGAGAGACATGTAATTGGGCCCTCCGTCTTGTCTGCTGCGATGGGAACGCCTAAAACCCTAAACAAGGCCTCCGTGGAAAAAAGCGTATCTCGACAAACCGTGGTACCAGGCGACCCGATAACCAGGAAGTCGTCAAGATAATGCGCGATCCACCGACACCCTGTCCCGGCCTGAATGCACCAATGCAAGAAACCGCTAAATTTCTCGAACAGTGCGCATGAGATCGAACAACCCATGGGCAGGCAGCGATCGATGTAGTATTCACCACGATGCCGGAAACCCATGAATTGATACGACTCAGGGTGAAGGGGCAGCAATCTGAACGCCGATTCGATATCCACTTTGGCCAACAAGGAGCCCCTGCCGCATTCCTGGACCAGCGCTAGGGCCGATTCGAATGACTGATAACTGACAGAACTGAGATTAACGTCAATTGCGTCATTCACGGATTTACCGGCAGGATGAGACAAGTGCTGGATCAATCTAAACTTTCCTACCGCTTTTTTGGGAACTACCCCTACTGGGGACAAAATCAGATTGGGAATAGGAGGAAGTCGGAACGGGCCAATCATGCGACCCAAACCAACCTCCTTCCCTATTTTTTCGTCTAATACTTCTGGGAAAGCGAGCGCCGATTTCAGATTAACCGGAGCTGCCGAGGAAACGCTACCTTGGACCGGGAGTTTAAAGCCAAAATGAAAGCCGTCATGGAGAAGGGACCCAGTCACCTTATCATCAAACCACCCCAGCCACTTATCCAGCTCAACCAAATCAATTGGCGACGGCCCCTTGACTCGGCAGAGCTGAGCCAGAGCCTCTTCCCCGTCCCCCACTTCCACGGGACTTTGCGCATTCGTTGGCAGGGTGATGGCCGTTACATGACGTGCAAATGTGTCTAAATCTGCAGGCTGAGCCTCTTTGACAGGCCCCTGCATTGAAGTCATAACACCTTCCTTTTGGGGGGAGGACATTCTGCGTCCTCCCCGGCCCTTGAAACCGCCTGACAGAGCTACCCTCTGCAGACTGACTGCTGGGCCTCATTAACTCCAGCCAGGTGTCAATGTCTTTCGATCCCAGAGGAAGTCTCTCACGCCCACTCATCCGTTTCCTGAAAAGCTCGTCATATGCCCTCCAAATTACCGGGCCGTCCTTTACGTACATCCCACTAATAAGGTGCATATACCTCCATACCTCCGCTTGTTCGCTGGGACGGGTCTCTACATATATTGTAGCGAAAATGGAGAAGGCATTAACCCATCTAGAGAAGGATCTGTATTTCTCCTCCCCCATTCCCGACCTCTCACAGGCGGCCGCCAGCGCCTTCCTATCTTCCCCGGTTAACGCGTACATATCCACGTACTTGCCCCTCCTAATTCTATCACGTACGCTAGGCCTTATGCCGTGTGTAATTTCCAGGGATTCTACCTGCCCCAATTCGCTACGAGCCGCTGGTTGGTCTGTGTCTCCTGATTGGGGTGTGTGCTTACTCCGTTTTCCTAACAATTCTGTTTCTAACAACTTAATTAATTTTCTGGGCCTGTCCCCCGAGCCGGAGGACCCACTGCTGGTAGATAAGACAGGTGATGCCAACAAGTGTGATTTATGTGTGTTAACGGAAATGGACTCACCGACAGGAGCGGTATTCCCAGCACCGACAGACGTCTCCCCGAGTGCAGTTGCCGCGACCTGTCCACCAGCCGTGTCCCGGACCGCATCCTCCCTGGACCCTGCCGACCTCATATCACGAGACTCGGACCCCGAACGATCGTTCCGACCGACCCTCGACTCCGGATTTGTAACAGTAGTCTCTGAAACGGGAAGGGGAACAGTCAGCTGAGATCTGGGCAAATAGTCCAAGCGCCGCCGCGCCGCGTTGATGTCTCTATCTACGTTACACGGGTTGAAAGCCGCTAAATGGTCAGGGCTAGGGAACGTAGAAAATTCCTCCCGCATCCGATCGCTAAACCCGGAGGTAGCCCGCCCCCCTAGGGGGAGAGGCCCTGGACTTAAATTACCGCCGCTGGAGTGGTGATAATCGACTATAATGTTATCAGTCCTGACCCCGTGACCCCTATGGGTGAACCCACCCGCCACGATCCCCGGGGAAGAGACCCTTCGTGACGTGTATGGGCGAGACGCTGGAGGTGACAGGCGTTGCCGGCGTGAAGAGGGCCATACAGGCGCCTCGGACCGGTCACTGAAATCCATTGAGGCCCTGGCAGGAAGTGTGTCCCACCCACCCGCATGGTGCTGGTATTCCCCGTGACCCGAGGTATGTCCTTGTGACCTGCTGAACTCTTGACCTCTGCCATGTTGTGACCCCCATGCTGATCCACCACTACTATGGGGCAGGAATGGGCTGGGAGGGAAATGCAATTGGTGGGGTGCTGGAGGGTTATGACCTCGTGACCTGAAGCCGTGGGCTGCCACGGGAGGGGTGATGGGACATAATCTGAACTGGGAATGGCTCCTATCCTCAACAGGGCTGGTTGAAAGGACACCTAATGTGTTAGCCTGGGGAGGGGGGGTGACGGCTACTTGCTGGGACCGCTGAGGCTGCCCGCTAAGCTCCCTGACAGAAACGCTGGCTGCCCCTGCAGCCATGTCATATAGATTGGCTGCGCTGCTGGATCCGGCCGGGCGCGATGGAGCGCGCGTTCTGCGCATGCGCGAACCGGCCGGGGGGAGAGGGGAGGGGGCGCCGCTGCGCCTAGTGGCGCGAAATGCTGGGGAGTGCCCGGGAGAGGATCCCAGGGGGGGCCGTGCATTATCGCCGCTTAGCGGCATGTCTGGAGTGAGGGCTGGGGTTTGGAGGGCAGAGGCTGAGGCTGAGGCTGTAAGATGGCGGCGGGAGGGGGTGGGAGAGGGGGACCTGAGGCGTGCCGGGCGAGGAGCATTTCTCTTGGGACGGGGCATTATGCTGGTGGCTGGAGGGAAAGAAACTAATGGCAAACGAAGGGAGGGGGTGACGGCGGGAACGGTAAATGAGGGGCTGAAGGAAGAGGGGGGGGGGCAGGCCGAATGAGAGGCAGGTAAAGACAAGGGGAGAAGAAGAAGGCTGGTTTTAAAATAATAACGGGAGGGGGAACGTTAAAGGCAAATGGAAATGGGCAAAAGGATACAATAAAACAAAGAATAAACCACAAAATGGGACTTATCCGTTTTCCTCGCTGCTGGGTATCCCTCTGGATCTCGTGCTGCAAGTGAAGTAAAGCAGGAAGTACATCCTGCTATATTCTATCAAGGTCCCTCCCACATGGACCCCCATTGGTCGGTCCCCACCCCATGTTAAAACACACCAGGTCATCATTCAGCTTGTTACAAACCCTGTCGCCCTTTAAGTGCGTTCGTCCTAATAGCCTCACTTGTCAAAGTATTAATACTACGTTGATGTACTTTTGAAATTGGAGAGCTACTTTTTACTAAAAGTACATCTCCCTTATATAATTAAGTATAATGCAGACCTGCTCAAAAACTTAGTATAATTAAAGAAGTCTTATGCCATAAATGATGATGATGAGAGCTGCTTATGTGAATGTCTATAGTGGTTTTCTCTACCAGTGTCACTGTATTAGACAACTGTTATCAAACTTAGCAATAATGATGCATTAATCTGCCAATCAAGTGTGAAAGCTGGCTATGTGTATAGGCATAGTAAACACATATCATCATCATCCTCATTATCATTTATTTATATAGTGTCACTAATAGCGCAGCGCTGTACAGAGAACCCATTCACATCAGTCCCTACCCTATTGGAGCTTACAGTCTAAATTCCCTAATATAGACACACACTCACACACAGACAGAGAGGGAGAGACTAGGGTCAATTTTGATAGCAGCCAATTAACCTAACAGTATGTTTTTTGGAGTGTGGGAGGAAACCACAGCACCCGGAGGAAACCCACGCAAACACAGGGAGAACATACAAACTTCACACAGATAAGGCCATTGTTGATATAAGTATTGGCTCTGCTTACCATTGTCCAGTCTAGTACATAACTGTATTAATGCTGTGAAATATTATTACTTTGAATGCCTTAAATATGCAAGAGCGCATTTGGGTAAGTTTATGCTAATAAAAGATATATGCACTTTTCTTGCCTACCCATACTATTTAATAACCACCAAAAATTAAGCAATATGTAAGCACTGCTTCCAGTTGAAATCAGTCTGTCTGTCTATCTATCTATCTATCTTTCTATCTATCTATCTTTCTTTCTATCTTTCTATCTATCTATCCGTCTGTCTATCTTTAAAACTGAAAGACATCCATTAAACATACACAATGACAGCATATTTAGTGTGTAATTGATGCTAAAACACAATTCTCACTCTCCTAATATAGCTGATTTTTGACAATGAACTGCATTTTTCATGTGAAGCATTTGATGTCATAAAGATGTAAACCTCACAAAGCAATTCTGTCACTGGTCAGTTTGCTTGACAGACATCTGACTTTAAGGTACTAGCCAATGGAAACATGGTGACATGTAAATATGAAAGCACATTAGGACAAAATATGCAATAAGATAGAGGCAAAGGGAGATGGCTGCTGGGAATGTATTTCATTTATCCCAGAAAATCTTTAAATCTAAGTATTAATACTACGTTGATGTACTTTTGAAATTGGAGAGCTACTTTTTACTAAAAGTACATCTCCCTTATATAATTAAGTATAATGCAGACCTGCTCAAAAACTTAGTATAATTAAAGAAGTCTTATGCCATAAATGATGATGATGAGAGCTGCTTATGTGAATGTCTATAGTGGTTTTCTCTACCAGTGTCACTGTATTAGACAACTGTTATCAAACTTAGCAATAATGATGCATTAATCTGCCAATCAAGTGTGAAAGCTGGCTATGTGTATAGGCATAGTAAACACATATCATCATCATCCTCATTATCATTTATTTATATAGTGTCACTAATAGCGCAGCGCTGTACAGAGAACCCATTCACATCAGTCCCTACCCTATTGGAGCTTACAGTCTAAATTCCCTAATATAGACACACACTCACACACAGACAGAGAGGGAGAGACTAGGGTCAATTTTGATAGCAGCCAATTAACCTAACAGTATGTTTTTTGGAGTGTGGGAGGAAACCCACGCAAACACAGGGAGAACATACAAACTTCACACAGATAAGGCCATTGTTGATATAAGTACTGGCTCTGCTTACCATTGTCCAGTCTAGTACATAACTGTATTAATGCTGTGAAATATTATTACTTTGAATGCCTTAAATATGCAAGAGCGCATTTGGGTAAGTTTATGCTAATAAAAGATATATGCACTTTTCTTGCCTACCCATACTATTTAATAACCACCAAAAATTAAGCAATATGTAAGCACTGCTTCCAGTTGAAATCAGTCTGTCTGTCTGTCTGTCTATCTATCTATCTATCTATCTATCTTTCTATCTATCTATCTTTCTATCTTTCTATCTATCTATCTATCTATCTATCTATCGGTCTGTCTATCTTTAAAACTGAAAGACATCCATTAAACATACACAATGACAGCATATTTAGTGTGTAATTGATGCTAAAACACAATTCTCACTCTTCTAATATAGCTGATTTTTGACAATGAACTGCATTTTTCATGTGGAGCATTTGATGTCATAAAGATGTAAACCTCACAAAGCAATTCTGTCACTGGTCAGTTTGCTTGACAGACATCTGACTTTAAGGTACTAGCCAATGGAAACATGGTGACATGTAAATATGAAAGCACATTAGGACAAAATATGCAATAAGATAGAGGCAAAGGGAGATGGCTGCTGGGAATGTATTTCATTTATCCCAGAAAATCTTTAAATCTAAGTATTAATACTACGTTGATGTACTTTTGAAATTGGAGAGCTACTTTTTACTAAAAGTACATCTCCCTTATATAATTAAGTATAATGCAGACCTGCTCAAAAACTTAGTATAATTAAAGAAGTCTTATGCCATAAATGATGATGATGAGAGCTGCTTATGTGAATGTCTATAGTGGTTTTCTCTACCAGTGTCACTGTATTAGACAACTGTTATCAAACTTAGCAATAATGATGCATTAATCTGCCAATCAAGTGTGAAAGCTGGCTATGTGTATAGGCATAGTAAACACATATCATCATCATCCTCATTATCATTTATTTATATAGTGTTACTAATAGCGCAGCGCTGTACAGAGAACCCATTCCCATCAGTCCCTACCCTATTGGAGCTTACAGTCTAAATTCCCTAATATAGACACACACTCACACACAGACAGAGAGGGAGAGACTAGGGTCAATTTTGATAGCAGCCAATTAACCTAACAGTATGTTTTTTGGAGTGTGGGAGGAAACCACAGCACCCGGAGGAAACCCACGCAAACACAGGGAGAACATACAAACTTCACACAGATAAGGCCATTGTTGATATAAGTACTGGCTCTGCTTACCATTGTCCAGTCTAGTACATAACTGTATTAATGCTGTGAAATATTATTACTTTGAATGCCTTAAATATGCAAGAGCGCATTTGGGTAAGTTTATGCTAATAAAAGATATATGCACTTTTCTTGCCTACCCATACTATTTAATAACCACCAAAAATTAAGCAATATGTAAGCACTGCTTCCAGTTGAAATCAGTCTGTCTGTCTGTCTGTCTATCTATCTATCTTTCTATCTATCTATCTTTCTATCTTTCTATCTATCTATCCGTCTGTCTATCTTTAAAACTGAAAGACATCCATTAAACATACACAATGACAGCATATTTAGTGTGTAATTGATGCTAAAACACAATTCTCACTCTCCTAATATAGCTGATTTTTGACAATGAACTGCATTTTTCATGTGAAGCATTTGATGTCATAAAGATGTAAACCTCACAAAGCAATTCTGTCACTGGTCAGTTTGCTTGACAGACATCTGACTTTAAGGTACTAGCCAATGGAAACATGGTGACATGTAAATATGAAAGCACATTAGGACAAAATATGCAATAAGATAGAGGCAAAGGGAGATGGCTGCTGGGAATGTATTTCATTTATCCCAGAAAATCTTTAAATCTTAAAGGGCTCACTGTGTATGTTACCACAAACTTCACATTAACCTTAACTTTATACCATAGCATGCAAATAAAGACACGGAGACCTGAATAAGTTATTAAACCTTGGCAGGAATTTTATTATAAGGATTTTATATTAACTAACCTATGGTGGCGGAGAAAGAGCACTGCGGGACAGCTCACGAGCTGATCACACACGATTACTTAATGGACTGGCGCAAACCGCCGTAAGTCCGCAAAAAACACGGGGGAACAAATCCCTACATACATAGCGCTGAGTTGGCGTCAGAGTGACTGCCCCTTACAACTCACGCTGCCCTCCCTCACCGAGCCGGACAGGGACCCTCCTCACCGAAGGACCAAAAGGAGTTACTGTTACATCAAAGGGGGCAGTGACCTACGACCAACTACCAGTGCGCCCACTAATCAGCCGCTGAACGCAGTGCCTTCCTACCCCACCATTGACAAAAACCCCGGACTAACTTGAGGGATGGGTGGGTGGGATCTCGTGCTGCAAGTGAAGTAAAGCAGGAAGTACATCCTGCTATATTCTATCAAGGTCCCTCCCACATGGACCCCCATTGGTCGGTCCCCACCCCATGTTAAAACACACCAGGTCATCATTCAGCTTGTTACAAACCCTGTCGCCCTTTAAGTGCGTTCGTCCTAATAGCCTCACTTGTCATAAAGGGCTCACTGTGTATGTTATCACAAACTTCACATTAACCTTAACTTTATACCATAGCATGCAAATAAAGACACGGAGACCTGAATAAGTTATTAAACCTTGGCAGGAATTTTATTATAAGGATTTTATATTAACTAACCTATGGTGGCGGAGAAAGAGCACTGCGGGACAGCTCACGAGCTGATCACACACGATTACTTAATGGACTGGCGCAAACTGCCGTAAGTCCGCAAAAAACACGGGGGAACAAATCCCTACATACATAGCGCTGAGTTGGCGTCAGAGTGACTGCCCCTTACAACTCACGCTGCCCTCCCTCACCGAGCCGGACAGGGACCCTCCTCACCGAAGGACCAAAAGGAGTTACTGTTACATCAAAGGGGGCAGTGACCTACGACCAACTACCAGTGCGCCCACTAATCAGCCGCTGAACGCAGTGCCTTCCTACCCCGCTGCGCCCTACAGACGCCGCAGCCCGCCACCAACTAACCGAAACACGCCTCCACTCCCCCGTAAATCCTGTCTATAAAGAAACCCATACCCTCTTCATTAAGGTGAACGCCGTCCCGTCTAAAAAGATGTGGTGCCTCTACCCCTAACCCCGGGTGGTCTATGACTATGCCTCCCATGGACCGTACTATTTTTCGGATGGCACTATTTAGCTTCCTAACCATAGCCGTCATCTTTTTTATAGGAATGGCTGTCCTCCATACTAAACGGGGAATGAGTGCTGACCAACCAATAGTGATGTCTGGCCACGCCTCATGTATTTGACGTAGGTCCTCTCTGATTTTAACGATGAGATCTAATGATTTACCCTTACCTAAATCGTTACCTCCCGCATGTACAACCAGAACGTCCGGTGGGCCTTGTTGTTTTATGAGCCTAGTCAACCACGGAATAAGGTCCTGCCAGCCTAAACCTCTTTTACCCCACCATCTAATCACCGTGCCGCAATTATCCGAGATACTTTTTGACCTGGGGTGGCCAGCGGCCCAAAAAACAAACGAATGACCGATGATCCACACCGTCTTAGTTCTAACACCATCACCTGAAATCAGAGAACCCATGTTAGCATGAAATCATTGAATTGGGCAGACAGACAGGCGTGGTATACAGGTATAAGAAGGATAAGTGCTTGTTAACAGAAAAACGTAACACGAAGGGGGGTAAGGGAAGGTAGACACAAACAGGGAGCAGACCACCCAGGCGAAGGTAAACAACACCCGGAAAAACCCCGGCTGCACACCACTAATCAGGACTTACGCCCAGGGAAACCCGGGTGAAAATCCCTTCGCGCCCCCGCGTTAAAGCGGCGAGCGGAAAAGCCCAGGGTAGCCCACCAAGTGGAGGGGAAGATGGGATGGGTAAGGGAAGTGGGATGGGATGGTTTGAAGGCTCAGACGAGAAGGAAAGTGTGAAAAGAAAAACTGCAAATCACAATAAATTGTTAAACAACACAACATTCAATCAATAACTTTGTCAATTCTCACATAAGACTGGTAAGCCGTGGACTTCCAGCGGCCCAAAGCTTTTATAGCTTCGTTAGAAGATCCAGCCAAAGCGGCAGATGTAGCTGCCCCGATCCTAAATGAGTGAGTCCCGTATAAGGTGCTGTTTAAATTAAGCGACTGTAAGGTCCGCTTTAAAATGGCCGCAAATTGATATTTAGTCAGAGGAATGCTATTACTGTGACACAGAAACAAGTTGGCCTGGGGTCTCCTGCTCATAAACTGTGACGCCAGCCTAAACGGGCAGATATGCTGAAGCTGTTGAGGAGCTAACTGCACCCACGATCCCTTCCCGCTCTGATCAGTCTTAGATCTAACTATTTTGCAGGCAAAGGTCCCTTCGCCCAGACTGACATGTTCTGCTCTCAACCCAGACTCTTGATGCCCTCTGGACCTAGCTACCAGCTCCGAAATGCGAAAAGCCCCAAAAAAGGCCATGGAAAAAGCCAAACTAAATAAAAGCTTCTCGTATTCGTCCGAGGTAACCAAACCCACTCTCCGTATCAAATCCTCCAAGATGTTAAGGGTAATTGGTAAACGGGCATCGCTATGAGAAGGACGGATTCTCCCCCAACCCTTCAAGGCCTTATTAATTAAAAATTGTTTGGTAACGTCCGGGTAACCCTGCAGCTTGGCCATAAATGATATACCAGCCAGGGTAGATGCCATAGAGGTCTTAGAATCACCTTCGGAATATCTGTCCCACATAAAGGCTAGCATAGCATCTCTCTGACCTGCCTCGGATTGGTCTTTCTGCCTGCTGAACAACGACCACCGTCTCCATGACGCCTGATAGGATCTCAGGGTGGAGGGAGCTACCGCTTGTTCCGCGAGGCCTCTTATGCCGGCTTGATGATCTGCCAAACACAAGGGGGACACGGGGTACCAACACGGTCTGCGTGAGGAGCAAGGCTGCGAAACCTGTCCCAGTGGAATCGGGACAACGCATCTGCTAGGCTATTCTGCACCCCCGGAACATGCCTCGCCCTGAATGAAATGTCATTCTGCAAACAGCGCAACACTAGGTGCCGCAAGAGCAATATTGCCTGGTAGGCCGATGCACTCTGCTTGTTGATGGACTGGACCACCCCCAAATTGTCACACCAAAAAACTATGTGCCTACCCCGCAAAACGGGTGCCCATAATTCAATTGCCACCACAATCGGGAATAATTCAAGAACCAACAAGTTCCTAGTGGTCCCATCCCTGTGCCAATCATCGGGCCAGCTATCTGCACACCAGTGTCCATCCAGATAAGCCCCAAAGCCGGATGCCCCAGCAGCGTCTGTGAACAAGTTAATTTCCCCGTTTGTTACTGGAGGTGACGGCCAAATACGCTTGCCATTAAAACCCCTAAGAAAAATGAGCCATATCTGAAGATCCTCCCTAACCACCTTGGATAGTTGTATGACTGCATGTGGCCTACTCCTACCTGCTGTGGCTCTTTGGAGCTTCCTACAGAAAACCCTCCCCATGGGTATTACACGGCAGGCAAAGTTGAACCGCCCTAACAGGGACTGTATCGACCTCAGGGTACTAACGTTTGCCCCTAGCACTTCTGTGATAGCCTCATACATCTTTGTAACCTTGTCTGCTGGAAGCCTGCATATCCCTGCTAGCGTGTCAATCTCGATCCCGAGGAATGAGAGACATGTAATTGGGCCCTCCGTCTTGTCTGCTGCGATGGGAACGCCTAAAACCCTAAACAAGGCCTCCGTGGAAAAAAGCGTATCTCGACAAACCGTGGTACCAGGCGACCCGATAACCAGGAAGTCGTCAAGATAATGCGCGATCCACCGACACCCTGTCCCGGCCTGAATGCACCAATGCAAGAAACCGCTAAATTTCTCGAACAGTGCGCATGAGATCGAACAACCCATGGGCAGGCAGCGATCGATGTAGTATTCACCACGATGCCGGAAACCCATGAATTGATACGACTCAGGGTGAAGGGGCAGCAATCTGAACGCCGATTCGATATCCACTTTGGCCAACAAGGAGCCCCTGCCGCATTCCTGGACCAGCGCTAGGGCCGATTCGAATGACTGATAACTGACAGAACTGAGATTAACGTCAATTGCGTCATTCACGGATTTACCGGCAGGATGAGACAAGTGCTGGATCAATCTAAACTTTCCTACCGCTTTTTTGGGAACTACCCCTACTGGGGACAAAATCAGATTGGGAATAGGAGGAAGTCGGAACGGGCCAATCATGCGACCCAAACCAACCTCCTTCCCTATTTTTTCGTCTAATACTTCTGGGAAAGCGAGCGCCGATTTCAGATTAACCGGAGCTGCCGAGGAAACGCTACCTTGGACCGGGAGTTTAAAGCCAAAATGAAAGCCGTCATGGAGAAGGGACCCAGTCACCTTATCATCAAACCACCCCAGCCACTTATCCAGCTCAACCAAATCAATTGGCGACGGCCCCTTGACTCGGCAGAGCTGAGCCAGAGCCTCTTCCCCGTCCCCCACTTCCACGGGACTTTGCGCATTCGTTGGCAGGGTGATGGCCGTTACATGACGTGCAAATGTGTCTAAATCTGCAGGCTGAGCCTCTTTGACAGGCCCCTGCATTGAAGTCATAACACCTTCCTTTTGGGGGGAGGACATTCTGCGTCCTCCCCGGCCCTTGAAACCGCCTGACAGAGCTACCCTCTGCAGACTGACTGCTGGGCCTCATTAACTCCAGCCAGGTGTCAATGTCTTTCGATCCCAGAGGAAGTCTCTCACGCCCACTCATCCGTTTCCTGAAAAGCTCGTCATATGCCCTCCAAATTACCGGGCCGTCCTTTACGTACATCCCACTAATAAGGTGCATATACCTCCATACCTCCGCTTGTTCGCTGGGACGGGTCTCTACATATATTGTAGCGAAAATGGAGAAGGCATTAACCCATCTAGAGAAGGATCTGTATTTCTCCTCCCCCATTCCCGACCTCTCACAGGCGGCCGCCAGCGCCTTCCTATCTTCCCCGGTTAACGCGTACATATCCACGTACTTGCCCCTCCTAATTCTATCACGTACGCTAGGCCTTATGCCGTGTGTAATTTCCAGGGATTCTACCTGCCCCAATTCGCTACGAGCCGCTGGTTGGTCTGTGTCTCCTGATTGGGGTGTGTGCTTACTCCGTTTTCCTAACAATTCTGTTTCTAACAACTTAATTAATTTTCTGGGCCTGTCCCCCGAGCCGGAGGACCCACTGCTGGTAGATAAGACAGGTGATGCCAACAAGTGTGATTTATGTGTGTTAACGGAAATGGACTCACCGACAGGAGCGGTATTCCCAGCACCGACAGACGTCTCCCCGAGTGCAGTTGCCGCGACCTGTCCACCAGCCGTGTCCCGGACCGCATCCTCCCTGGACCCTGCCGACCTCATATCACGAGACTCGGACCCCGAACGATCGTTCCGACCGACCCTCGACTCCGGATTTGTAACAGTAGTCTCTGAAACGGGAAGGGGAACAGTCAGCTGAGATCTGGGCAAATAGTCCAAGCGCCGCCGCGCCGCGTTGATGTCTCTATCTACGTTACACGGGTTGAAAGCCGCTAAATGGTCAGGGCTAGGGAACGTAGAAAATTCCTCCCGCATCCGATCGCTAAACCCGGAGGTAGCCCGCCCCCCTAGGGGGAGAGGCCCTGGACTTAAATTACCGCCGCTGGAGTGGTGATAATCGACTATAATGTTATCAGTCCTGACCCCGTGACCCCTATGGGTGAACCCACCCGCCACGATCCCCGGGGAAGAGACCCTTCGTGACGTGTATGGGCGAGACGCTGGAGGTGACAGGCGTTGCCGGCGTGAAGAGGGCCATACAGGCGCCTCGGACCGGTCACTGAAATCCATTGAGGCCCTGGCAGGAAGTGTGTCCCACCCACCCGCATGGTGCTGGTATTCCCCGTGACCCGAGGTATGTCCTTGTGACCTGCTGAACTCTTGACCTCTGCCATGTTGTGACCCCCATGCTGATCCACCACTACTATGGGGCAGGAATGGGCTGGGAGGGAAATGCAATTGGTGGGGTGCTGGAGGGTTATGACCTCGTGACCTGAAGCCGTGGGCTGCCACGGGAGGGGTGATGGGACATAATCTGAACTGGGAATGGCTCCTATCCTCAACAGGGCTGGTTGAAAGGACACCTAATGTGTTAGCCTGGGGAGGGGGGGTGACGGCTACTTGCTGGGACCGCTGAGGCTGCCCGCTAAGCTCCCTGACAGAAACGCTGGCTGCCCCTGCAGCCATGTCATATAGATTGGCTGCGCTGCTGGATCCGGCCGGGCGCGATGGAGCGCGCGTTCTGCGCATGCGCGAACCGGCCGGGGGGAGAGGGGAGGGGGCGCCGCTGCGCCTAGTGGCGCGAAATGCTGGGGAGTGCCCGGGAGAGGATCCCAGGGGGGGCCGTGCATTATCGCCGCTTAGCGGCATGTCTGGAGTGAGGGCTGGGGTTTGGAGGGCAGAGGCTGAGGCTGAGGCTGTAAGATGGCGGCGGGAGGGGGTGGGAGAGGGGGACCTGAGGCGTGCCGGGCGAGGAGCATTTCTCTTGGGACGGGGCATTATGCTGGTGGCTGGAGGGAAAGAAACTAATGGCAAACGAAGGGAGGGGGTGACGGCGGGAACGGTAAATGAGGGGCTGAAGGAAGAGGGGGGGGGGCAGGCCGAATGAGAGGCAGGTAAAGACAAGGGGAGAAGAAGAAGGCTGGTTTTAAAATAATAACGGGAGGGGGAACGTTAAAGGCAAATGGAAATGGGCAAAAGGATACAATAAAACAAAGAATAAACCACAAAATGGGACTTATCCGTTTTCCTCGCTGCTGGGTATCCCTCTGGATCTCGTGCTGCAAGTGAAGTAAAGCAGGAAGTACATCCTGCTATATTCTATCAAGGTCCCTCCCACATGGACCCCCATTGGTCGGTCCCCACCCCATGTTAAAACACACCAGGTCATCATTCAGCTTGTTACAAACCCTGTCGCCCTTTAAGTGCGTTCGTCCTAATAGCCTCACTTGTCAAAGTATTAATACTACGTTGATGTACTTTTGAAATTGGAGAGCTACTTTTTACTAAAAGTACATCTCCCTTATATAATTAAGTATAATGCAGACCTGCTCAAAAACTTAGTATAATTAAAGAAGTCTTATGCCATAAATGATGATGATGAGAGCTGCTTATGTGAATGTCTATAGTGGTTTTCTCTACCAGTGTCACTGTATTAGACAACTGTTATCAAACTTAGCAATAATGATGCATTAATCTGCCAATCAAGTGTGAAAGCTGGCTATGTGTATAGGCATAGTAAACACATATCATCATCATCCTCATTATCATTTATTTATATAGTGTCACTAATAGCGCAGCGCTGTACAGAGAACCCATTCACATCAGTCCCTACCCTATTGGAGCTTACAGTCTAAATTCCCTAATATAGACACACACTCACACACAGACAGAGAGGGAGAGACTAGGGTCAATTTTGATAGCAGCCAATTAACCTAACAGTATGTTTTTTGGAGTGTGGGAGGAAACCACAGCACCCGGAGGAAACCCACGCAAACACAGGGAGAACATACAAACTTCACACAGATAAGGCCATTGTTGATATAAGTATTGGCTCTGCTTACCATTGTCCAGTCTAGTACATAACTGTATTAATGCTGTGAAATATTATTACTTTGAATGCCTTAAATATGCAAGAGCGCATTTGGGTAAGTTTATGCTAATAAAAGATATATGCACTTTTCTTGCCTACCCATACTATTTAATAACCACCAAAAATTAAGCAATATGTAAGCACTGCTTCCAGTTGAAATCAGTCTGTCTGTCTATCTATCTATCTATCTTTCTATCTATCTATCTTTCTTTCTATCTTTCTATCTATCTATCCGTCTGTCTATCTTTAAAACTGAAAGACATCCATTAAACATACACAATGACAGCATATTTAGTGTGTAATTGATGCTAAAACACAATTCTCACTCTCCTAATATAGCTGATTTTTGACAATGAACTGCATTTTTCATGTGAAGCATTTGATGTCATAAAGATGTAAACCTCACAAAGCAATTCTGTCACTGGTCAGTTTGCTTGACAGACATCTGACTTTAAGGTACTAGCCAATGGAAACATGGTGACATGTAAATATGAAAGCACATTAGGACAAAATATGCAATAAGATAGAGGCAAAGGGAGATGGCTGCTGGGAATGTATTTCATTTATCCCAGAAAATCTTTAAATCTAAGTATTAATACTACGTTGATGTACTTTTGAAATTGGAGAGCTACTTTTTACTAAAAGTACATCTCCCTTATATAATTAAGTATAATGCAGACCTGCTCAAAAACTTAGTATAATTAAAGAAGTCTTATGCCATAAATGATGATGATGAGAGCTGCTTATGTGAATGTCTATAGTGGTTTTCTCTACCAGTGTCACTGTATTAGACAACTGTTATCAAACTTAGCAATAATGATGCATTAATCTGCCAATCAAGTGTGAAAGCTGGCTATGTGTATAGGCATAGTAAACACATATCATCATCATCCTCATTATCATTTATTTATATAGTGTCACTAATAGCGCAGCGCTGTACAGAGAACCCATTCACATCAGTCCCTACCCTATTGGAGCTTACAGTCTAAATTCCCTAATATAGACACACACTCACACACAGACAGAGAGGGAGAGACTAGGGTCAATTTTGATAGCAGCCAATTAACCTAACAGTATGTTTTTTGGAGTGTGGGAGGAAACCCACGCAAACACAGGGAGAACATACAAACTTCACACAGATAAGGCCATTGTTGATATAAGTACTGGCTCTGCTTACCATTGTCCAGTCTAGTACATAACTGTATTAATGCTGTGAAATATTATTACTTTGAATGCCTTAAATATGCAAGAGCGCATTTGGGTAAGTTTATGCTAATAAAAGATATATGCACTTTTCTTGCCTACCCATACTATTTAATAACCACCAAAAATTAAGCAATATGTAAGCACTGCTTCCAGTTGAAATCAGTCTGTCTGTCTGTCTGTCTATCTATCTATCTATCTATCTATCTTTCTATCTATCTATCTTTCTATCTTTCTATCTATCTATCTATCTATCTATCTATCGGTCTGTCTATCTTTAAAACTGAAAGACATCCATTAAACATACACAATGACAGCATATTTAGTGTGTAATTGATGCTAAAACACAATTCTCACTCTTCTAATATAGCTGATTTTTGACAATGAACTGCATTTTTCATGTGGAGCATTTGATGTCATAAAGATGTAAACCTCACAAAGCAATTCTGTCACTGGTCAGTTTGCTTGACAGACATCTGACTTTAAGGTACTAGCCAATGGAAACATGGTGACATGTAAATATGAAAGCACATTAGGACAAAATATGCAATAAGATAGAGGCAAAGGGAGATGGCTGCTGGGAATGTATTTCATTTATCCCAGAAAATCTTTAAATCTAAGTATTAATACTACGTTGATGTACTTTTGAAATTGGAGAGCTACTTTTTACTAAAAGTACATCTCCCTTATATAATTAAGTATAATGCAGACCTGCTCAAAAACTTAGTATAATTAAAGAAGTCTTATGCCATAAATGATGATGATGAGAGCTGCTTATGTGAATGTCTATAGTGGTTTTCTCTACCAGTGTCACTGTATTAGACAACTGTTATCAAACTTAGCAATAATGATGCATTAATCTGCCAATCAAGTGTGAAAGCTGGCTATGTGTATAGGCATAGTAAACACATATCATCATCATCCTCATTATCATTTATTTATATAGTGTTACTAATAGCGCAGCGCTGTACAGAGAACCCATTCCCATCAGTCCCTACCCTATTGGAGCTTACAGTCTAAATTCCCTAATATAGACACACACTCACACACAGACAGAGAGGGAGAGACTAGGGTCAATTTTGATAGCAGCCAATTAACCTAACAGTATGTTTTTTGGAGTGTGGGAGGAAACCACAGCACCCGGAGGAAACCCACGCAAACACAGGGAGAACATACAAACTTCACACAGATAAGGCCATTGTTGATATAAGTACTGGCTCTGCTTACCATTGTCCAGTCTAGTACATAACTGTATTAATGCTGTGAAATATTATTACTTTGAATGCCTTAAATATGCAAGAGCGCATTTGGGTAAGTTTATGCTAATAAAAGATATATGCACTTTTCTTGCCTACCCATACTATTTAATAACCACCAAAAATTAAGCAATATGTAAGCACTGCTTCCAGTTGAAATCAGTCTGTCTGTCTGTCTGTCTATCTATCTATCTTTCTATCTATCTATCTTTCTATCTTTCTATCTATCTATCCGTCTGTCTATCTTTAAAACTGAAAGACATCCATTAAACATACACAATGACAGCATATTTAGTGTGTAATTGATGCTAAAACACAATTCTCACTCTCCTAATATAGCTGATTTTTGACAATGAACTGCATTTTTCATGTGAAGCATTTGATGTCATAAAGATGTAAACCTCACAAAGCAATTCTGTCACTGGTCAGTTTGCTTGACAGACATCTGACTTTAAGGTACTAGCCAATGGAAACATGGTGACATGTAAATATGAAAGCACATTAGGACAAAATATGCAATAAGATAGAGGCAAAGGGAGATGGCTGCTGGGAATGTATTTCATTTATCCCAGAAAATCTTTAAATCTTAAAGGGCTCACTGTGTATGTTACCACAAACTTCACATTAACCTTAACTTTATACCATAGCATGCAAATAAAGACACGGAGACCTGAATAAGTTATTAAACCTTGGCAGGAATTTTATTATAAGGATTTTATATTAACTAACCTATGGTTGCGGAGAAAGAGCACTGCGGGACAGCTCACGAGCTGATCACACACGATTACTTAATGGACTGGCGCAAACCGCCGTAAGTCCGCAAAAAACACGGGGGAACAAATCCCTACATACATAGCGCTGAGTTGGCGTCAGAGTGACTGCCCCTTACAACTCACGCTGCCCTCCCTCACCGAGCCGGACAGGGACCCTCCTCACCGAAGGACCAAAAGGAGTTACTGTTACATCAAAGGGGGCAGTGACCTACGACCAACTACCAGTGCGCCCACTAATCAGCCGCTGAACGCAGTGCCTTCCTACCCCACCATTGACAAAAACCCCGGACTAACTTGAGGGATGGGTGGGTGGGATCTCGTGCTGCAAGTGAAGTAAAGCAGGAAGTACATCCTGCTATATTCTATCAAGGTCCCTCCCACATGGACCCCCATTGGTCGGTCCCCACCCCATGTTAAAACACACCAGGTCATCATTCAGCTTGTTACAAACCCTGTCGCCCTTTAAGTGCGTTCGTCCTAATAGCCTCACTTGTCATAAAGGGCTCACTGTGTATGTTACCACAAACTTCACATTAACCTTAACTTTATACCATAGCATGCAAATAAAGACACGGAGACCTGAATAAGTTATTAAACCTTGGCAGGAATTTTATTATAAGGATTTTATATTAACTAACCTATGGTGGCGGAGAAAGAGCACTGCGGGACAGCTCACGAGCTGATCACACACGATTACTTAATGGACTGGCGCAAACTGCCGTAAGTCCGCAAAAAACACGGGGGAACAAATCCCTACATACATAGCGCTGAGTTGGCGTCAAAGTGACTGCCCCTTACAACTCACGCTGCCCTCCCTCACCGAGCCAGACAGGGACCCTCCTCACCGAAGGACCAAAAGGAGTTACTGTTACATCAAAGGGGGCAGTGACCTACGACCAACTACCAGTGCGCCCACTAATCAGCCGCTGAACGCAGTGCCTTCCTACCCCGCTGCGCCCTACAGACGCCGCAGCCCGCCACCAACTAACCGAAACACGCCTCCACTCCCCCGTAAATCCTGTCTATAAAGAAACCCATACCCTCTTCATTAAGGTGAACGCCGTCCCGTCTAAAAAGATGTGGTGCCTCTACCCCTAACCCCGGGTGGTCTATGACTATGCCTCCCATGGACCGTACTATTTTTCGGATGGCACTATTTAGCTTCCTAACCATAGCCGTCATCTTTTTTATAGGAATGGCTGTCCTCCATACTAAACGGGGAATGAGTGCTGACCAACCAATAGTGATGTCTGGCCACGCCTCATGTATTTGACGTAGGTCCTCTCTGATTTTAACGATGAGATCTAATGATTTACCCTTACCTAAATCGTTACCTCCCGCATGTACAACCAGAACGTCCGGTGGGCCTTGTTGTTTTATGAGCCTAGTCAACCACGGAATAAGGTCCTGCCAGCCTAAACCTCTTTTACCCCACCATCTAATCACCGTGCCGCAATTATCCGAGATACTTTTTGACCTGGGGTGGCCAGCGGCCCAAAAAACAAACGAATGACCGATGATCCACACCGTCTTAGTTCTAACACCATCACCTGAAATCAGAGAACCCATGTTAGCATGAAATCATTGAATTGGGCAGACAGACAGGCGTGGTATACAGGTATAAGAAGGATAAGTGCTTGTTAACAGAAAAACGTAACACGAAGGGGGGTAAGGGAAGGTAGACACAAACAGGGAGCAGACCACCCAGGCGAAGGTAAACAACACCCGGAAAAACCCCGGCTGCACACCACTAATCAGGACTTACGCCCAGGGAAACCCGGGTGAAAATCCCTTCGCGCCCCCGCGTTAAAGCGGCGAGCGGAAAAGCCCAGGGTAGCCCACCAAGTGGAGGGGAAGATGGGATGGGTAAGGGAAGTGGGATGGGATGGTTTGAAGGCTCAGACGAGAAGGAAAGTGTGAAAAGAAAAACTGCAAATCACAATAAATTGTTAAACAACACAACATTCAATCAATAACTTTGTCAATTCTCACATAAGACTGGTAAGCCGTGGACTTCCAGCGGCCCAAAGCTTTTATAGCTTCGTTAGAAGATCCAGCCAAAGCGGCAGATGTAGCTGCCCCGATCCTAAATGAGTGAGTCCCGTATAAGGTGCTGTTTAAATTAAGCGACTGTAAGGTCCGCTTTAAAATGGCCGCAAATTGATATTTAGTCAGAGGAATGCTATTACTGTGAAACAGAAACAAGTTGGCCTGGGGTCTCCTGCTCATAAACTGTGACGCCAGCCTAAACGGGCAGATATGCTGAAGCTGTTGAGGAGCTAACTGCACCCACGATCCCTTCCCGCTCTGATCAGTCTTAGATCTAACTATTTTGCAGGCAAAGGTCCCTTCGCCCAGACTGACATGTTCTGCTCTCAACCCAGACTCTTGATGCCCTCTGGACCTAGCTACCAGCTCCGAAATGCGAAAAGCCCCAAAAAAGGCCATGGAAAAAGCCAAACTAAATAAAAGCTTCTCGTATTCGTCCGAGGTAACCAAACCCACTCTCCGTATCAAATCCTCCAAGATGTTAAGGGTAATTGGTAAACGGGCATCGCTATGAGAAGGACGGATTCTCCCCCAACCCTTCAAGGCCTTATTAATTAAAAATTGTTTGGTAACGTCCGGGTAACCCTGCAGCTTGGCCATAAATGATATACCAGCCAGGGTAGATGCCATAGAGGTCTTAGAATCACCTTCGGAATATCTGTCCCACATAAAGGCTAGCATAGCATCTCTCTGACCTGCCTCGGATTGGTCTTTCTGCCTGCTGAACAACGACCACCGTCTCCATGACGCCTGATAGGATCTCAGGGTGGAGGGAGCTACCGCTTGTTCCGCGAGGCCTCTTATGCCGGCTTGATGATCTGCCAAACACAAGGGGGACACGGGGTACCAACACGGTCTGCGTGAGGAGCAAGGCTGCGAAACCTGTCCCAGTGGAATCGGGACAACGCATCTGCTAGGCTATTCTGCACCCCCGGAACATGCCTCGCCCTGAATGAAATGTCATTCTGCAAACAGCGCAACACTAGGTGCCGCAAGAGCAATATTGCCTGGTAGGCCGATGCACTCTGCTTGTTGATGGACTGGACCACCCCCAAATTGTCACACCAAAAAACTATGTGCCTACCCCGCAAAACGGGTGCCCATAATTCAATTGCCACCACAATCGGGAATAATTCAAGAACCAACAAGTTCCTAGTGGTCCCATCCCTGTGCCAATCATCGGGCCAGCTATCTGCACACCAGTGTCCATCCAGATAAGCCCCAAAGCCGGATGCCCCAGCAGCATCTGTGAACAAGTTAATTTCCCCGTTTGTTACTGGAGGTGACGGCCAAATACGCTTGCCATTAAAACCCCTAAGAAAAATGAGCCATATCTGAAGATCCTCCCTAACCACCTTGGATAGTTGTATGACTGCATGTGGCCTACTCCTACCTGCTGTGGCTCTTTGGAGCTTCCTACAGAAAACCCTCCCCATGGGTATTACACGGCAGGCAAAGTTGAACCGCCCTAACAGGGACTGTATCGACCTCAGGGTACTAACGTTTGCCCCTAGCACTTCTGTGATAGCCTCATACATCTTTGTAACCTTGTCTGCTGGAAGCCTGCATATCCCTGCTAGCGTGTCAATCTCGATCCCGAGGAATGAGAGACATGTAATTGGGCCCTCCGTCTTGTCTGCTGCGATGGGAACGCCTAAAACCCTAAACAAGGCCTCCGTGGAAAAAAGCGTATCTCGACAAACCGTGGTACCAGGCGACCCGATAACCAGGAAGTCGTCAAGATAATGCGCGATCCACCGACACCCTGTCCCGGCCTGAATGCACCAATGCAAGAAACCGCTAAATTTCTCGAACAGTGCGCATGAGATCGAACAACCCATGGGCAGGCAGCGATCGATGTAGTATTCACCACGATGCCGGAAACCCATGAATTGATACGACTCAGGGTGAAGGGGCAGCAATCTGAACGCCGATTCGATATCCACTTTGGCCAACAAGGAGCCCCTGCCGCATTCCTGGACCAGCGCTAGGGCCGATTCGAATGACTGATAACTGACAGAACTGAGATTAACGTCAATTGCGTCATTCACGGATTTACCGGCAGGATGAGACAAGTGCTGGATCAATCTAAACTTTCCTACCGCTTTTTTGGGAACTACCCCTACTGGGGACAAAATCAGATTGGGAATAGGAGGAAGTCGGAACGGGCCAATCATGCGACCCAAACCAACCTCCTTCCCTATTTTTTCGTCTAATACTTCTGGGAAAGCGAGCGCCGATTTCAGATTAACCGGAGCTGCCGAGGAAACGCTACCTTGGACCGGGAGTTTAAAGCCAAAATGAAAGCCGTCATGGAGAAGGGACCCAGTCACCTTATCATCAAACCACCCCAGCCACTTATCCAGCTCAACCAAATCAATTGGCGACGGCCCCTTGACTCGGCAGAGCTGAGCCAGAGCCTCTTCCCCGTCCCCCACTTCCACGGGACTTTGCGCATTCGTTGGCAGGGTGATGGCCGTTACATGACGTGCAAATGTGTCTAAATCTGCAGGCTGAGCCTCTTTGACAGGCCCCTGCATTGAAGTCATAACACCTTCCTTTTGGGGGGAGGACATTCTGCGTCCTCCCCGGCCCTTGAAACCGCCTGACAGAGCTACCCTCTGCAGACTGACTGCTGGGCCTCATTAACTCCAGCCAGGTGTCAATGTCTTTCGATCCCAGAGGAAGTCTCTCACGCCCACTCATCCGTTTCCTGAAAAGCTCGTCATATGCCCTCCAAATTACCGGGCCGTCCTTTACGTACATCCCACTAATAAGGTGCATATACCTCCATACCTCCGCTTGTTCGCTGGGACGGGTCTCTACATATATTGTAGCGAAAATGGAGAAGGCATTAACCCATCTAGAGAAGGATCTGTATTTCTCCTCCCCCATTCCCGACCTCTCACAGGCGGCCGCCAGCGCCTTCCTATCTTCCCCGGTTAACGCGTACATATCCACGTACTTGCCCCTCCTAATTCTATCACGTACGCTAGGCCTTATGCCGTGTGTAATTTCCAGGGATTCTACCTGCCCCAATTCGCTACGAGCCGCTGGTTGGTCTGTGTCTCCTGATTGGGGTGTGTGCTTACTCCGTTTTCCTAACAATTCTGTTTCTAACAACTTAATTAATTTTCTGGGCCTGTCCCCCGAGCCGGAGGACCCACTGCTGGTAGATAAGACAGGTGATGCCAACAAGTGTGATTTATGTGTGTTAACGGAAATGGACTCACCGACAGGAGCGGTATTCCCAGCACCGACAGACGTCTCCCCGAGTGCAGTTGCCGCGACCTGTCCACCAGCCGTGTCCCGGACCGCATCCTCCCTGGACCCTGCCGACCTCATATCACGAGACTCGGACCCCGAACGATCGTTCCGACCGACCCTCGACTCCGGATTTGTAACAGTAGTCTCTGAAACGGGAAGGGGAACAGTCAGCTGAGATCTGGGCAAATAGTCCAAGCGCCGCCGCGCCGCGTTGATGTCTCTATCTACGTTACACGGGTTGAAAGCCGCTAAATGGTCAGGGCTAGGGAACGTAGAAAATTCCTCCCGCATCCGATCGCTAAACCCGGAGGTAGCCCGCCCCCCTAGGGGGAGAGGCCCTGGACTTAAATTACCGCCGCTGGAGTGGTGATAATCGACTATAATGTTATCAGTCCTGACCCCGTGACCCCTATGGGTGAACCCACCCGCCACGATCCCCGGGGAAGAGACCCTTCGTGACGTGTATGGGCGAGACGCTGGAGGTGACAGGCGTTGCCGGCGTGAAGAGGGCCATACAGGCGCCTCGGACCGGTCACTGAAATCCATTGAGGCCCTGGCAGGAAGTGTGTCCCACCCACCCGCATGGTGCTGGTATTCCCCGTGACCCGAGGTATGTCCTTGTGACCTGCTGAACTCTTGACCTCTGCCATGTTGTGACCCCCATGCTGATCCACCACTACTATGGGGCAGGAATGGGCTGGGAGGGAAATGCAATTGGTGGGGTGCTGGAGGGTTATGACCTCGTGACCTGAAGCCGTGGGCTGCCACGGGAGGGGTGATGGGACATAATCTGAACTGGGAATGGCTCCTATCCTCAACAGGGCTGGTTGAAAGGACACCTAATGTGTTAGCCTGGGGAGGGGGGGTGACGGCTACTTGCTGGGACCGCTGAGGCTGCCCGCTAAGCTCCCTGACAGAAACGCTGGCTGCCCCTGCAGCCATGTCATATAGATTGGCTGCGCTGCTGGATCCGGCCGGGCGCGATGGAGCGCGCGTTCTGCGCATGCGCGAACCGGCCGGGGGGAGAGGGGAGGGGGCGCCGCTGCGCCTAGTGGCGCGAAATGCTGGGGAGTGCCCGGGAGAGGATCCCAGGGGGGGCCGTGCATTATCGCCGCTTAGCGGCATGTCTGGAGTGAGGGCTGGGGTTTGGAGGGCAGAGGCTGAGGCTGAGGCTGTAAGATGGCGGCGGGAGGGGGTGGGAGAGGGGGACCTGAGGCGTGCCGGGCGAGGAGCATTTCTCTTGGGACGGGGCATTATGCTGGTGGCTGGAGGGAAAGAAACTAATGGCAAACGAAGGGAGGGGGTGACGGCGGGAACGGTAAATGAGGGGCTGAAGGAAGAGGGGGGGGGGCAGGCCGAATGAGAGGCAGGTAAAGACAAGGGGAGAAGAAGAAGGCTGGTTTTAAAATAATAACGGGAGGGGGAACGTTAAAGGCAAATGGAAATGGGCAAAAGGATACAATAAAACAAAGAATAAACCACAAAATGGGACTTATCCGTTTTCCTCGCTGCTGGGTATCCCTCTGGATCTCGTGCTGCAAGTGAAGTAAAGCAGGAAGTACATCCTGCTATATTCTATCAAGGTCCCTCCCACATGGACCCCCATTGGTCGGTCCCCACCCCATGTTAAAACACACCAGGTCATCATTCAGCTTGTTACAAACCCTGTCGCCCTTTAAGTGCGTTCGTCCTAATAGCCTCACTTGTCAAAGTATTAATACTACGTTGATGTACTTTTGAAATTGGAGAGCTACTTTTTACTAAAAGTACATCTCCCTTATATAATTAAGTATAATGCAGACCTGCTCAAAAACTTAGTATAATTAAAGAAGTCTTATGCCATAAATGATGATGATGAGAGCTGCTTATGTGAATGTCTATAGTGGTTTTCTCTACCAGTGTCACTGTATTAGACAACTGTTATCAAACTTAGCAATAATGATGCATTAATCTGCCAATCAAGTGTGAAAGCTGGCTATGTGTATAGGCATAGTAAACACATATCATCATCATCCTCATTATCATTTATTTATATAGTGTCACTAATAGCGCAGCGCTGTACAGAGAACCCATTCACATCAGTCCCTACCCTATTGGAGCTTACAGTCTAAATTCCCTAATATAGACACACACTCACACACAGACAGAGAGGGAGAGACTAGGGTCAATTTTGATAGCAGCCAATTAACCTAACAGTATGTTTTTTGGAGTGTGGGAGGAAACCACAGCACCCGGAGGAAACCCACGCAAACACAGGGAGAACATACAAACTTCACACAGATAAGGCCATTGTTGATATAAGTATTGGCTCTGCTTACCATTGTCCAGTCTAGTACATAACTGTATTAATGCTGTGAAATATTATTACTTTGAATGCCTTAAATATGCAAGAGCGCATTTGGGTAAGTTTATGCTAATAAAAGATATATGCACTTTTCTTGCCTACCCATACTATTTAATAACCACCAAAAATTAAGCAATATGTAAGCACTGCTTCCAGTTGAAATCAGTCTGTCTGTCTATCTATCTATCTATCTTTCTATCTATCTATCTTTCTTTCTATCTTTCTATCTATCTATCCGTCTGTCTATCTTTAAAACTGAAAGACATCCATTAAACATACACAATGACAGCATATTTAGTGTGTAATTGATGCTAAAACACAATTCTCACTCTCCTAATATAGCTGATTTTTGACAATGAACTGCATTTTTCATGTGAAGCATTTGATGTCATAAAGATGTAAACCTCACAAAGCAATTCTGTCACTGGTCAGTTTGCTTGACAGACATCTGACTTTAAGGTACTAGCCAATGGAAACATGGTGACATGTAAATATGAAAGCACATTAGGACAAAATATGCAATAAGATAGAGGCAAAGGGAGATGGCTGCTGGGAATGTATTTCATTTATCCCAGAAAATCTTTAAATCTAAGTATTAATACTACGTTGATGTACTTTTGAAATTGGAGAGCTACTTTTTACTAAAAGTACATCTCCCTTATATAATTAAGTATAATGCAGACCTGCTCAAAAACTTAGTATAATTAAAGAAGTCTTATGCCATAAATGATGATGATGAGAGCTGCTTATGTGAATGTCTATAGTGGTTTTCTCTACCAGTGTCACTGTATTAGACAACTGTTATCAAACTTAGCAATAATGATGCATTAATCTGCCAATCAAGTGTGAAAGCTGGCTATGTGTATAGGCATAGTAAACACATATCATCATCATCCTCATTATCATTTATTTATATAGTGTCACTAATAGCGCAGCGCTGTACAGAGAACCCATTCACATCAGTCCCTACCCTATTGGAGCTTACAGTCTAAATTCCCTAATATAGACACACACTCACACACAGACAGAGAGGGAGAGACTAGGGTCAATTTTGATAGCAGCCAATTAACCTAACAGTATGTTTTTTGGAGTGTGGGAGGAAACCCACGCAAACACAGGGAGAACATACAAACTTCACACAGATAAGGCCATTGTTGATATAAGTACTGGCTCTGCTTACCATTGTCCAGTCTAGTACATAACTGTATTAATGCTGTGAAATATTATTACTTTGAATGCCTTAAATATGCAAGAGCGCATTTGGGTAAGTTTATGCTAATAAAAGATATATGCACTTTTCTTGCCTACCCATACTATTTAATAACCACCAAAAATTAAGCAATATGTAAGCACTGCTTCCAGTTGAAATCAGTCTGTCTGTCTGTCTGTCTATCTATCTATCTATCTATCTATCTATCTTTCTATCTATCTATCTTTCTATCTTTCTATCTATCTATCTATCTATCTATCTATCGGTCTGTCTATCTTTAAAACTGAAAGACATCCATTAAACATACACAATGACAGCATATTTAGTGTGTAATTGATGCTAAAACACAATTCTCACTCTTCTAATATAGCTGATTTTTGACAATGAACTGCATTTTTCATGTGGAGCATTTGATGTCATAAAGATGTAAACCTCACAAAGCAATTCTGTCACTGGTCAGTTTGCTTGACAGACATCTGACTTTAAGGTACTAGCCAATGGAAACATGGTGACATGTAAATATGAAAGCACATTAGGACAAAATATGCAATAAGATAGAGGCAAAGGGAGATGGCTGCTGGGAATGTATTTCATTTATCCCAGAAAATCTTTAAATCTAAGTATTAATACTACGTTGATGTACTTTTGAAATTGGAGAGCTACTTTTTACTAAAAGTACATCTCCCTTATATAATTAAGTATAATGCAGACCTGCTCAAAAACTTAGTATAATTAAAGAAGTCTTATGCCATAAATGATGATGATGAGAGCTGCTTATGTGAATGTCTATAGTGGTTTTCTCTACCAGTGTCACTGTATTAGACAACTGTTATCAAACTTAGCAATAATGATGCATTAATCTGCCAATCAAGTGTGAAAGCTGGCTATGTGTATAGGCATAGTAAACACATATCATCATCATCCTCATTATCATTTATTTATATAGTGTTACTAATAGCGCAGCGCTGTACAGAGAACCCATTCCCATCAGTCCCTACCCTATTGGAGCTTACAGTCTAAATTCCCTAATATAGACACACACTCACACACAGACAGAGAGGGAGAGACTAGGGTCAATTTTGATAGCAGCCAATTAACCTAACAGTATGTTTTTTGGAGTGTGGGAGGAAACCACAGCACCCGGAGGAAACCCACGCAAACACAGGGAGAACATACAAACTTCACACAGATAAGGCCATTGTTGATATAAGTACTGGCTCTGCTTACCATTGTCCAGTCTAGTACATAACTGTATTAATGCTGTGAAATATTATTACTTTGAATGCCTTAAATATGCAAGAGCGCATTTGGGTAAGTTTATGCTAATAAAAGATATATGCACTTTTCTTGCCTACCCATACTATTTAATAACCACCAAAAATTAAGCAATATGTAAGCACTGCTTCCAGTTGAAATCAGTCTGTCTGTCTGTCTGTCTATCTATCTATCTTTCTATCTATCTATCTATCTATCTATCTTTCTATCTATCTATCCGTCTGTCTATCTTTAAAACTGAAAGACATCCATTAAACATACACAATGACAGCATATTTAGTGTGTAATTGATGCTAAAACACAATTCTCACTCTCCTAATATAGCTGATTTTTGACAATGAACTGCATTTTTCATGTGAAGCATTTGATGTCATAAAGATGTAAACCTCACAAAGCAATTCTGTCACTGGTCAGTTTGCTTGACAGACATCTGACTTTAAGGTACTAGCCAATGGAAACATGGTGACATGTAAATATGAAAGCACATTAGGACAAAATATGCAATAAGATAGAGGCAAAGGGAGATGGCTGCTGGGAATGTATTTCATTTATCCCAGAAAATCTTTAAATCTTAAAGGGCTCACTGTGTATGTTACCACAAACTTCACATTAACCTTAACTTTATACCATAGCATGCAAATAAAGACACGGAGACCTGAATAAGTTATTAAACCTTGGCAGGAATTTTATTATAAGGATTTTATATTAACTAACCTATGGTTGCGGAGAAAGAGCACTGCGGGACAGCTCACGAGCTGATCACACACGATTACTTAATGGACTGGCGCAAACCGCCGTAAGTCCGCAAAAAACACGGGGGAACAAATCCCTACATACATAGCGCTGAGTTGGCGTCAGAGTGACTGCCCCTTACAACTCACGCTGCCCTCCCTCACCGAGCCGGACAGGGACCCTCCTCACCGAAGGACCAAAAGGAGTTACTGTTACATCAAAGGGGGCAGTGACCTACGACCAACTACCAGTGCGCCCACTAATCAGCCGCTGAACGCAGTGCCTTCCTACCCCACCATTGACAAAAACCCCGGACTAACTTGAGGGATGGGTGGGTGGGATCTCGTGCTGCAAGTGAAGTAAAGCAGGAAGTACATCCTGCTATATTCTATCAAGGTCCCTCCCACATGGACCCCCATTGGTCGGTCCCCACCCCATGTTAAAACACACCAGGTCATCATTCAGCTTGTTACAAACCCTGTCGCCCTTTAAGTGCGTTCGTCCTAATAGCCTCACTTGTCATAAAGGGCTCACTGTGTATGTTACCACAAACTTCACATTAACCTTAACTTTATACCATAGCATGCAAATAAAGACACGGAGACCTGAATAAGTTATTAAACCTTGGCAGGAATTTTATTATAAGGATTTTATATTAACTAACCTATGGTGGCGGAGAAAGAGCACTGCGGGACAGCTCACGAGCTGATCACACACGATTACTTAATGGACTGGCGCAAACTGCCGTAAGTCCGCAAAAAACACGGGGGAACAAATCCCTACATACATAGCGCTGAGTTGGCGTCAAAGTGACTGCCCCTTACAACTCACGCTGCCCTCCCTCACCGAGCCAGACAGGGACCCTCCTCACCGAAGGACCAAAAGGAGTTACTGTTACATCAAAGGGGGCAGTGACCTACGACCAACTACCAGTGCGCCCACTAATCAGCCGCTGAACGCAGTGCCTTCCTACCCCGCTGCGCCCTACAGACGCCGCAGCCCGCCACCAACTAACCGAAACACGCCTCCACTCCCCCGTAAATCCTGTCTATAAAGAAACCCATACCCTCTTCATTAAGGTGAACGCCGTCCCGTCTAAAAAGATGTGGTGCCTCTACCCCTAACCCCGGGTGGTCTATGACTATGCCTCCCATGGACCGTACTATTTTTCGGATGGCACTATTTAGCTTCCTAACCATAGCCGTCATCTTTTTTATAGGAATGGCTGTCCTCCATACTAAACGGGGAATGAGTGCTGACCAACCAATAGTGATGTCTGGCCACGCCTCATGTATTTGACGTAGGTCCTCTCTGATTTTAACGATGAGATCTAATGATTTACCCTTACCTAAATCGTTACCTCCCGCATGTACAACCAGAACGTCCGGTGGGCCTTGTTGTTTTATGAGCCTAGTCAACCACGGAATAAGGTCCTGCCAGCCTAAACCTCTTTTACCCCACCATCTAATCACCGTGCCGCAATTATCCGAGATACTTTTTGACCTGGGGTGGCCAGCGGCCCAAAAAACAAACGAATGACCGATGATCCACACCGTCTTAGTTCTAACACCATCACCTGAAATCAGAGAACCCATGTTAGCATGAAATCATTGAATTGGGCAGACAGACAGGCGTGGTATACAGGTATAAGAAGGATAAGTGCTTGTTAACAGAAAAACGTAACACGAAGGGGGGTAAGGGAAGGTAGACACAAACAGGGAGCAGACCACCCAGGCGAAGGTAAACAACACCCGGAAAAACCCCGGCTGCACACCACTAATCAGGACTTACGCCCAGGGAAACCCGGGTGAAAATCCCTTCGCGCCCCCGCGTTAAAGCGGCGAGCGGAAAAGCCCAGGGTAGCCCACCAAGTGGAGGGGAAGATGGGATGGGTAAGGGAAGTGGGATGGGATGGTTTGAAGGCTCAGACGAGAAGGAAAGTGTGAAAAGAAAAACTGCAAATCACAATAAATTGTTAAACAACACAACATTCAATCAATAACTTTGTCAATTCTCACATAAGACTGGTAAGCCGTGGACTTCCAGCGGCCCAAAGCTTTTATAGCTTCGTTAGAAGATCCAGCCAAAGCGGCAGATGTAGCTGCCCCGATCCTAAATGAGTGAGTCCCGTATAAGGTGCTGTTTAAATTAAGCGACTGTAAGGTCCGCTTTAAAATGGCCGCAAATTGATATTTAGTCAGAGGAATGCTATTACTGTGACACAGAAACAAGTTGGCCTGGGGTCTCCTGCTCATAAACTGTGACGCCAGCCTAAACGGGCAGATATGCTGAAGCTGTTGAGGAGCTAACTGCACCCACGATCCCTTCCCGCTCTGATCAGTCTTAGATCTAACTATTTTGCAGGCAAAGGTCCCTTCGCCCAGACTGACATGTTCTGCTCTCAACCCAGACTCTTGATGCCCTCTGGACCTAGCTACCAGCTCCGAAATGCGAAAAGCCCCAAAAAAGGCCATGGAAAAAGCCAAACTAAATAAAAGCTTCTCGTATTCGTCCGAGGTAACCAAACCCACTCTCCGTATCAAATCCTCCAAGATGTTAAGGGTAATTGGTAAACGGGCATCGCTATGAGAAGGACGGATTCTCCCCCAACCCTTCAAGGCCTTATTAATTAAAAATTGTTTGGTAACGTCCGGGTAACCCTGCAGCTTGGCCATAAATGATATACCAGCCAGGGTAGATGCCATAGAGGTCTTAGAATCACCTTCGGAATATCTGTCCCACATAAAGGCTAGCATAGCATCTCTCTGACCTGCCTCGGATTGGTCTTTCTGCCTGCTGAACAACGACCACCGTCTCCATGACGCCTGATAGGATCTCAGGGTGGAGGGAGCTACCGCTTGTTCCGCGAGGCCTCTTATGCCGGCTTGATGATCTGCCAAACACAAGGGGGACACGGGGTACCAACACGGTCTGCGTGAGGAGCAAGGCTGCGAAACCTGTCCCAGTGGAATCGGGACAACGCATCTGCTAGGCTATTCTGCACCCCCGGAACATGCCTCGCCCTGAATGAAATGTCATTCTGCAAACAGCGCAACACTAGGTGCCGCAAGAGCAATATTGCCTGGTAGGCCGATGCACTCTGCTTGTTGATGGACTGGACCACCCCCAAATTGTCACACCAAAAAACTATGTGCCTACCCCGCAAAACGGGTGCCCATAATTCAATTGCCACCACAATCGGGAATAATTCAAGAACCAACAAGTTCCTAGTGGTCCCATCCCTGTGCCAATCATCGGGCCAGCTATCTGCACACCAGTGTCCATCCAGATAAGCCCCAAAGCCGGATGCCCCAGCAGCGTCTGTGAACAAGTTAATTTCCCCGTTTGTTACTGGAGGTGACGGCCAAATACGCTTGCCATTAAAACCCCTAAGAAAAATGAGCCATATCTGAAGATCCTCCCTAACCACCTTGGATAGTTGTATGACTGCATGTGGCCTACTCCTACCTGCTGTGGCTCTTTGGAGCTTCCTACAGAAAACCCTCCCCATGGGTATTACACGGCAGGCAAAGTTGAACCGCCCTAACAGGGACTGTATCGACCTCAGGGTACTAACGTTTGCCCCTAGCACTTCTGTGATAGCCTCATACATCTTTGTAACCTTGTCTGCTGGAAGCCTGCATATCCCTGCTAGCGTGTCAATCTCGATCCCGAGGAATGAGAGACATGTAATTGGGCCCTCCGTCTTGTCTGCTGCGATGGGAACGCCTAAAACCCTAAACAAGGCCTCCGTGGAAAAAAGCGTATCTCGACAAACCGTGGTACCAGGCGACCCGATAACCAGGAAGTCGTCAAGATAATGCGCGATCCACCGACACCCTGTCCCGGCCTGAATGCACCAATGCAAGAAACCGCTAAATTTCTCGAACAGTGCGCATGAGATCGAACAACCCATGGGCAGGCAGCGATCGATGTAGTATTCACCACGATGCCGGAAACCCATGAATTGATACGACTCAGGGTGAAGGGGCAGCAATCTGAACGCCGATTCGATATCCACTTTGGCCAACAAGGAGCCCCTGCCGCATTCCTGGACCAGCGCTAGGGCCGATTCGAATGACTGATAACTGACAGAACTGAGATTAACGTCAATTGCGTCATTCACGGATTTACCGGCAGGATGAGACAAGTGCTGGATCAATCTAAACTTTCCTACCGCTTTTTTGGGAACTACCCCTACTGGGGACAAAATCAGATTGGGAATAGGAGGAAGTCGGAACGGGCCAATCATGCGACCCAAACCAACCTCCTTCCCTATTTTTTCGTCTAATACTTCTGGGAAAGCGAGCGCCGATTTCAGATTAACCGGAGCTGCCGAGGAAACGCTACCTTGGACCGGGAGTTTAAAGCCAAAATGAAAGCCGTCATGGAGAAGGGACCCAGTCACCTTATCATCAAACCACCCCAGCCACTTATCCAGCTCAACCAAATCAATTGGCGACGGCCCCTTGACTCGGCAGAGCTGAGCCAGAGCCTCTTCCCCGTCCCCCACTTCCACGGGACTTTGCGCATTCGTTGGCAGGGTGATGGCCGTTACATGACGTGCAAATGTGTCTAAATCTGCAGGCTGAGCCTCTTTGACAGGCCCCTGCATTGAAGTCATAACACCTTCCTTTTGGGGGGAGGACATTCTGCGTCCTCCCCGGCCCTTGAAACCGCCTGACAGAGCTACCCTCTGCAGACTGACTGCTGGGCCTCATTAACTCCAGCCAGGTGTCAATGTCTTTCGATCCCAGAGGAAGTCTCTCACGCCCACTCATCCGTTTCCTGAAAAGCTCGTCATATGCCCTCCAAATTACCGGGCCGTCCTTTACGTACATCCCACTAATAAGGTGCATATACCTCCATACCTCCGCTTGTTCGCTGGGACGGGTCTCTACATATATTGTAGCGAAAATGGAGAAGGCATTAACCCATCTAGAGAAGGATCTGTATTTCTCCTCCCCCATTCCCGACCTCTCACAGGCGGCCGCCAGCGCCTTCCTATCTTCCCCGGTTAACGCGTACATATCCACGTACTTGCCCCTCCTAATTCTATCACGTACGCTAGGCCTTATGCCGTGTGTAATTTCCAGGGATTCTACCTGCCCCAATTCGCTACGAGCCGCTGGTTGGTCTGTGTCTCCTGATTGGGGTGTGTGCTTACTCCGTTTTCCTAACAATTCTGTTTCTAACAACTTAATTAATTTTCTGGGCCTGTCCCCCGAGCCGGAGGACCCACTGCTGGTAGATAAGACAGGTGATGCCAACAAGTGTGATTTATGTGTGTTAACGGAAATGGACTCACCGACAGGAGCGGTATTCCCAGCACCGACAGACGTCTCCCCGAGTGCAGTTGCCGCGACCTGTCCACCAGCCGTGTCCCGGACCGCATCCTCCCTGGACCCTGCCGACCTCATATCACGAGACTCGGACCCCGAACGATCGTTCCGACCGACCCTCGACTCCGGATTTGTAACAGTAGTCTCTGAAACGGGAAGGGGAACAGTCAGCTGAGATCTGGGCAAATAGTCCAAGCGCCGCCGCGCCGCGTTGATGTCTCTATCTACGTTACACGGGTTGAAAGCCGCTAAATGGTCAGGGCTAGGGAACGTAGAAAATTCCTCCCGCATCCGATCGCTAAACCCGGAGGTAGCCCGCCCCCCTAGGGGGAGAGGCCCTGGACTTAAATTACCGCCGCTGGAGTGGTGATAATCGACTATAATGTTATCAGTCCTGACCCCGTGACCCCTATGGGTGAACCCACCCGCCACGATCCCCGGGGAAGAGACCCTTCGTGACGTGTATGGGCGAGACGCTGGAGGTGACAGGCGTTGCCGGCGTGAAGAGGGCCATACAGGCGCCTCGGACCGGTCACTGAAATCCATTGAGGCCCTGGCAGGAAGTGTGTCCCACCCACCCGCATGGTGCTGGTATTCCCCGTGACCCGAGGTATGTCCTTGTGACCTGCTGAACTCTTGACCTCTGCCATGTTGTGACCCCCATGCTGATCCACCACTACTATGGGGCAGGAATGGGCTGGGAGGGAAATGCAATTGGTGGGGTGCTGGAGGGTTATGACCTCGTGACCTGAAGCCGTGGGCTGCCACGGGAGGGGTGATGGGACATAATCTGAACTGGGAATGGCTCCTATCCTCAACAGGGCTGGTTGAAAGGACACCTAATGTGTTAGCCTGGGGAGGGGGGGTGACGGCTACTTGCTGGGACCGCTGAGGCTGCCCGCTAAGCTCCCTGACAGAAACGCTGGCTGCCCCTGCAGCCATGTCATATAGATTAACTGCGCTGCTGGATCCGGCCGGGCGCGATGGAGCGCGCGTTCTGCGCATGCGCGAACCGGCCGGGGGGAGAGGGGAGGGGGCGCCGCTGCGCCTAGTGGCGCGAAATGCTGGGGAGTGCCCGGGAGAGGATCCCAGGGGGGGCCGTGCATTATCGCCGCTTAGCGGCATGTCTGGAGTGAGGGCTGGGGTTTGGAGGGCAGAGGCTGAGGCTGAGGCTGTAAGATGGCGGCGGGAGGGGGTGGGAGAGGGGGACCTGAGGCGTGCCGGGCGAGGAGCATTTCTCTTGGGACGGGGCATTATGCTGGTGGCTGGAGGGAAAGAAACTAATGGCAAACGAAGGGAGGGGGTGACGGCGGGAACGGTAAATGAGGGGCTGAAGGAAGAGGGGGGGGGGCAGGCCGAATGAGAGGCAGGTAAAGACAAGGGGAGAAGAAGAAGGCTGGTTTTAAAATAATAACGGGAGGGGGAACGTTAAAGGCAAATGGAAATGGGCAAAAGGATACAATAAAACAAAGAATAAACCACAAAATGGGACTTATCCGTTTTCCTCGCTGCTGGGTATCCCTCTGGATCTCGTGCTGCAAGTGAAGTAAAGCAGGAAGTACATCCTGCTATATTCTATCAAGGTCCCTCCCACATGGACCCCCATTGGTCGGTCCCCACCCCATGTTAAAACACACCAGGTCATCATTCAGCTTGTTACAAACCCTGTCGCCCTTTAAGTGCGTTCGTCCTAATAGCCTCACTTGTCAAAGTATTAATACTACGTTGATGTACTTTTGAAATTGGAGAGCTACTTTTTACTAAAAGTACATCTCCCTTATATAATTAAGTATAATGCAGACCTGCTCAAAAACTTAGTATAATTAAAGAAGTCTTATGCCATAAATGATGATGATGAGAGCTGCTTATGTGAATGTCTATAGTGGTTTTCTCTACCAGTGTCACTGTATTAGACAACTGTTATCAAACTTAGCAATAATGATGCATTAATCTGCCAATCAAGTGTGAAAGCTGGCTATGTGTATAGGCATAGTAAACACATATCATCATCATCCTCATTATCATTTATTTATATAGTGTCACTAATAGCGCAGCGCTGTACAGAGAACCCATTCACATCAGTCCCTACCCTATTGGAGCTTACAGTCTAAATTCCCTAATATAGACACACACTCACACACAGACAGAGAGGGAGAGACTAGGGTCAATTTTGATAGCAGCCAATTAACCTAACAGTATGTTTTTTGGAGTGTGGGAGGAAACCACAGCACCCGGAGGAAACCCACGCAAACACAGGGAGAACATACAAACTTCACACAGATAAGGCCATTGTTGATATAAGTATTGGCTCTGCTTACCATTGTCCAGTCTAGTACATAACTGTATTAATGCTGTGAAATATTATTACTTTGAATGCCTTAAATATGCAAGAGCGCATTTGGGTAAGTTTATGCTAATAAAAGATATATGCACTTTTCTTGCCTACCCATACTATTTAATAACCACCAAAAATTAAGCAATATGTAAGCACTGCTTCCAGTTGAAATCAGTCTGTCTGTCTATCTATCTATCTATCTTTCTATCTATCTATCTTTCTTTCTATCTTTCTATCTATCTATCCGTCTGTCTATCTTTAAAACTGAAAGACATCCATTAAACATACACAATGACAGCATATTTAGTGTGTAATTGATGCTAAAACACAATTCTCACTCTCCTAATATAGCTGATTTTTGACAATGAACTGCATTTTTCATGTGAAGCATTTGATGTCATAAAGATGTAAACCTCACAAAGCAATTCTGTCACTGGTCAGTTTGCTTGACAGACATCTGACTTTAAGGTACTAGCCAATGGAAACATGGTGACATGTAAATATGAAAGCACATTAGGACAAAATATGCAATAAGATAGAGGCAAAGGGAGATGGCTGCTGGGAATGTATTTCATTTATCCCAGAAAATCTTTAAATCTAAGTATTAATACTACGTTGATGTACTTTTGAAATTGGAGAGCTACTTTTTACTAAAAGTACATCTCCCTTATATAATTAAGTATAATGCAGACCTGCTCAAAAACTTAGTATAATTAAAGAAGTCTTATGCCATAAATGATGATGATGAGAGCTGCTTATGTGAATGTCTATAGTGGTTTTCTCTACCAGTGTCACTGTATTAGACAACTGTTATCAAACTTAGCAATAATGATGCATTAATCTGCCAATCAAGTGTGAAAGCTGGCTATGTGTATAGGCATAGTAAACACATATCATCATCATCCTCATTATCATTTATTTATATAGTGTCACTAATAGCGCAGCGCTGTACAGAGAACCCATTCACATCAGTCCCTACCCTATTGGAGCTTACAGTCTAAATTCCCTAATATAGACACACACTCACACACAGACAGAGAGGGAGAGACTAGGGTCAATTTTGATAGCAGCCAATTAACCTAACAGTATGTTTTTTGGAGTGTGGGAGGAAACCCACGCAAACACAGGGAGAACATACAAACTTCACACAGATAAGGCCATTGTTGATATAAGTACTGGCTCTGCTTACCATTGTCCAGTCTAGTACATAACTGTATTAATGCTGTGAAATATTATTACTTTGAATGCCTTAAATATGCAAGAGCGCATTTGGGTAAGTTTATGCTAATAAAAGATATATGCACTTTTCTTGCCTACCCATACTATTTAATAACCACCAAAAATTAAGCAATATGTAAGCACTGCTTCCAGTTGAAATCAGTCTGTCTGTCTGTCTGTCTATCTATCTATCTATCTATCTATCTTTCTATCTATCTATCTTTCTATCTTTCTATCTATCTATCTATCTATCTATCTATCGGTCTGTCTATCTTTAAAACTGAAAGACATCCATTAAACATACACAATGACAGCATATTTAGTGTGTAATTGATGCTAAAACACAATTCTCACTCTTCTAATATAGCTGATTTTTGACAATGAACTGCATTTTTCATGTGGAGCATTTGATGTCATAAAGATGTAAACCTCACAAAGCAATTCTGTCACTGGTCAGTTTGCTTGACAGACATCTGACTTTAAGGTACTAGCCAATGGAAACATGGTGACATGTAAATATGAAAGCACATTAGGACAAAATATGCAATAAGATAGAGGCAAAGGGAGATGGCTGCTGGGAATGTATTTCATTTATCCCAGAAAATCTTTAAATCTAAGTATTAATACTACGTTGATGTACTTTTGAAATTGGAGAGCTACTTTTTACTAAAAGTACATCTCCCTTATATAATTAAGTATAATGCAGACCTGCTCAAAAACTTAGTATAATTAAAGAAGTCTTATGCCATAAATGATGATGATGAGAGCTGCTTATGTGAATGTCTATAGTGGTTTTCTCTACCAGTGTCACTGTATTAGACAACTGTTATCAAACTTAGCAATAATGATGCATTAATCTGCCAATCAAGTGTGAAAGCTGGCTATGTGTATAGGCATAGTAAACACATATCATCATCATCCTCATTATCATTTATTTATATAGTGTTACTAATAGCGCAGCGCTGTACAGAGAACCCATTCCCATCAGTCCCTACCCTATTGGAGCTTACAGTCTAAATTCCCTAATATAGACACACACTCACACACAGACAGAGAGGGAGAGACTAGGGTCAATTTTGATAGCAGCCAATTAACCTAACAGTATGTTTTTTGGAGTGTGGGAGGAAACCACAGCACCCGGAGGAAACCCACGCAAACACAGGGAGAACATACAAACTTCACACAGATAAGGCCATTGTTGATATAAGTACTGGCTCTGCTTACCATTGTCCAGTCTAGTACATAACTGTATTAATGCTGTGAAATATTATTACTTTGAATGCCTTAAATATGCAAGAGCGCATTTGGGTAAGTTTATGCTAATAAAAGATATATGCACTTTTCTTGCCTACCCATACTATTTAATAACCACCAAAAATTAAGCAATATGTAAGCACTGCTTCCAGTTGAAATCAGTCTGTCTGTCTGTCTGTCTATCTATCTATCTTTCTATCTATCTATCTTTCTATCTTTCTATCTATCTATCCGTCTGTCTATCTTTAAAACTGAAAGACATCCATTAAACATACACAATGACAGCATATTTAGTGTGTAATTGATGCTAAAACACAATTCTCACTCTCCTAATATAGCTGATTTTTGACAATGAACTGCATTTTTCATGTGAAGCATTTGATGTCATAAAGATGTAAACCTCACAAAGCAATTCTGTCACTGGTCAGTTTGCTTGACAGACATCTGACTTTAAGGTACTAGCCAATGGAAACATGGTGACATGTAAATATGAAAGCACATTAGGACAAAATATGCAATAAGATAGAGGCAAAGGGAGATGGCTGCTGGGAATGTATTTCATTTATCCCAGAAAATCTTTAAATCTTAAAGGGCTCACTGTGTATGTTACCACAAACTTCACATTAACCTTAACTTTATACCATAGCATGCAAATAAAGACACGGAGACCTGAATAAGTTATTAAACCTTGGCAGGAATTTTATTATAAGGATTTTATATTAACTAACCTATGGTTGCGGAGAAAGAGCACTGCGGGACAGCTCACGAGCTGATCACACACGATTACTTAATGGACTGGCGCAAACCGCCGTAAGTCCGCAAAAAACACGGGGGAACAAATCCCTACATACATAGCGCTGAGTTGGCGTCAGAGTGACTGCCCCTTACAACTCACGCTGCCCTCCCTCACCGAGCCGGACAGGGACCCTCCTCACCGAAGGACCAAAAGGAGTTACTGTTACATCAAAGGGGGCAGTGACCTACGACCAACTACCAGTGCGCCCACTAATCAGCCGCTGAACGCAGTGCCTTCCTACCCCACCATTGACAAAAACCCCGGACTAACTTGAGGGATGGGTGGGTGGGATCTCGTGCTGCAAGTGAAGTAAAGCAGGAAGTACATCCTGCTATATTCTATCAAGGTCCCTCCCACATGGACCCCCATTGGTCGGTCCCCACCCCATGTTAAAACACACCAGGTCATCATTCAGCTTGTTACAAACCCTGTCGCCCTTTAAGTGCGTTCGTCCTAATAGCCTCACTTGTCATAAAGGGCTCACTGTGTATGTTACCACAAACTTCACATTAACCTTAACTTTATACCATAGCATGCAAATAAAGACACGGAGACCTGAATAAGTTATTAAACCTTGGCAGGAATTTTATTATAAGGATTTTATATTAACTAACCTATGGTGGCGGAGAAAGAGCACTGCGGGACAGCTCACGAGCTGATCACACACGATTACTTAATGGACTGGCGCAAACTGCCGTAAGTCCGCAAAAAACACGGGGGAACAAATCCCTACATACATAGCGCTGAGTTGGCGTCAAAGTGACTGCCCCTTACAACTCACGCTGCCCTCCCTCACCGAGCCAGACAGGGACCCTCCTCACCGAAGGACCAAAAGGAGTTACTGTTACATCAAAGGGGGCAGTGACCTACGACCAACTACCAGTGCGCCCACTAATCAGCCGCTGAACGCAGTGCCTTCCTACCCCGCTGCGCCCTACAGACGCCGCAGCCCGCCACCAACTAACCGAAACACGCCTCCACTCCCCCGTAAATCCTGTCTATAAAGAAACCCATACCCTCTTCATTAAGGTGAACGCCGTCCCGTCTAAAAAGATGTGGTGCCTCTACCCCTAACCCCGGGTGGTCTATGACTATGCCTCCCATGGACCGTACTATTTTTCGGATGGCACTATTTAGCTTCCTAACCATAGCCGTCATCTTTTTTATAGGAATGGCTGTCCTCCATACTAAACGGGGAATGAGTGCTGACCAACCAATAGTGATGTCTGGCCACGCCTCATGTATTTGACGTAGGTCCTCTCTGATTTTAACGATGAGATCTAATGATTTACCCTTACCTAAATCGTTACCTCCCGCATGTACAACCAGAACGTCCGGTGGGCCTTGTTGTTTTATGAGCCTAGTCAACCACGGAATAAGGTCCTGCCAGCCTAAACCTCTTTTACCCCACCATCTAATCACCGTGCCGCAATTATCCGAGATACTTTTTGACCTGGGGTGGCCAGCGGCCCAAAAAACAAACGAATGACCGATGATCCACACCGTCTTAGTTCTAACACCATCACCTGAAATCAGAGAACCCATGTTAGCATGAAATCATTGAATTGGGCAGACAGACAGGCGTGGTATACAGGTATAAGAAGGATAAGTGCTTGTTAACAGAAAAACGTAACACGAAGGGGGGTAAGGGAAGGTAGACACAAACAGGGAGCAGACCACCCAGGCGAAGGTAAACAACACCCGGAAAAACCCCGGCTGCACACCACTAATCAGGACTTACGCCCAGGGAAACCCGGGTGAAAATCCCTTCGCGCCCCCGCGTTAAAGCGGCGAGCGGAAAAGCCCAGGGTAGCCCACCAAGTGGAGGGGAAGATGGGATGGGTAAGGGAAGTGGGATGGGATGGTTTGAAGGCTCAGACGAGAAGGAAAGTGTGAAAAGAAAAACTGCAAATCACAATAAATTGTTAAACAACACAACATTCAATCAATAACTTTGTCAATTCTCACATAAGACTGGTAAGCCGTGGACTTCCAGCGGCCCAAAGCTTTTATAGCTTCGTTAGAAGATCCAGCCAAAGCGGCAGATGTAGCTGCCCCGATCCTAAATGAGTGAGTCCCGTATAAGGTGCTGTTTAAATTAAGCGACTGTAAGGTCCGCTTTAAAATGGCCGCAAATTGATATTTAGTCAGAGGAATGCTATTACTGTGACACAGAAACAAGTTGGCCTGGGGTCTCCTGCTCATAAACTGTGACGCCAGCCTAAACGGGCAGATATGCTGAAGCTGTTGAGGAGCTAACTGCACCCACGATCCCTTCCCGCTCTGATCAGTCTTAGATCTAACTATTTTGCAGGCAAAGGTCCCTTCGCCCAGACTGACATGTTCTGCTCTCAACCCAGACTCTTGATGCCCTCTGGACCTAGCTACCAGCTCCGAAATGCGAAAAGCCCCAAAAAAGGCCATGGAAAAAGCCAAACTAAATAAAAGCTTCTCGTATTCGTCCGAGGTAACCAAACCCACTCTCCGTATCAAATCCTCCAAGATGTTAAGGGTAATTGGTAAACGGGCATCGCTATGAGAAGGACGGATTCTCCCCCAACCCTTCAAGGCCTTATTAATTAAAAATTGTTTGGTAACGTCCGGGTAACCCTGCAGCTTGGCCATAAATGATATACCAGCCAGGGTAGATGCCATAGAGGTCTTAGAATCACCTTCGGAATATCTGTCCCACATAAAGGCTAGCATAGCATCTCTCTGACCTGCCTCGGATTGGTCTTTCTGCCTGCTGAACAACGACCACCGTCTCCATGACGCCTGATAGGATCTCAGGGTGGAGGGAGCTACCGCTTGTTCCGCGAGGCCTCTTATGCCGGCTTGATGATCTGCCAAACACAAGGGGGACACGGGGTACCAACACGGTCTGCGTGAGGAGCAAGGCTGCGAAACCTGTCCCAGTGGAATCGGGACAACGCATCTGCTAGGCTATTCTGCACCCCCGGAACATGCCTCGCCCTGAATGAAATGTCATTCTGCAAACAGCGCAACACTAGGTGCCGCAAGAGCAATATTGCCTGGTAGGCCGATGCACTCTGCTTGTTGATGGACTGGACCACCCCCAAATTGTCACACCAAAAAACTATGTGCCTACCCCGCAAAACGGGTGCCCATAATTCAATTGCCACCACAATCGGGAATAATTCAAGAACCAACAAGTTCCTAGTGGTCCCATCCCTGTGCCAATCATCGGGCCAGCTATCTGCACACCAGTGTCCATCCAGATAAGCCCCAAAGCCGGATGCCCCAGCAGCATCTGTGAACAAGTTAATTTCCCCGTTTGTTACTGGAGGTGACGGCCAAATACGCTTGCCATTAAAACCCCTAAGAAAAATGAGCCATATCTGAAGATCCTCCCTAACCACCTTGGATAGTTGTATGACTGCATGTGGCCTACTCCTACCTGCTGTGGCTCTTTGGAGCTTCCTACAGAAAACCCTCCCCATGGGTATTACACGGCAGGCAAAGTTGAACCGCCCTAACAGGGACTGTATCGACCTCAGGGTACTAACGTTTGCCCCTAGCACTTCTGTGATAGCCTCATACATCTTTGTAACCTTGTCTGCTGGAAGCCTGCATATCCCTGCTAGCGTGTCAATCTCGATCCCGAGGAATGAGAGACATGTAATTGGGCCCTCCGTCTTGTCTGCTGCGATGGGAACGCCTAAAACCCTAAACAAGGCCTCCGTGGAAAAAAGCGTATCTCGACAAACCGTGGTACCAGGCGACCCGATAACCAGGAAGTCGTCAAGATAATGCGCGATCCACCGACACCCTGTCCCGGCCTGAATGCACCAATGCAAGAAACCGCTAAATTTCTCGAACAGTGCGCATGAGATCGAACAACCCATGGGCAGGCAGCGATCGATGTAGTATTCACCACGATGCCGGAAACCCATGAATTGATACGACTCAGGGTGAAGGGGCAGCAATCTGAACGCCGATTCGATATCCACTTTGGCCAACAAGGAGCCCCTGCCGCATTCCTGGACCAGCGCTAGGGCCGATTCGAATGACTGATAACTGACAGAACTGAGATTAACGTCAATTGCGTCATTCACGGATTTACCGGCAGGATGAGACAAGTGCTGGATCAATCTAAACTTTCCTACCGCTTTTTTGGGAACTACCCCTACTGGGGACAAAATCAGATTGGGAATAGGAGGAAGTCGGAACGGGCCAATCATGCGACCCAAACCAACCTCCTTCCCTATTTTTTCGTCTAATACTTCTGGGAAAGCGAGCGCCGATTTCAGATTAACCGGAGCTGCCGAGGAAACGCTACCTTGGACCGGGAGTTTAAAGCCAAAATGAAAGCCGTCATGGAGAAGGGACCCAGTCACCTTATCATCAAACCACCCCAGCCACTTATCCAGCTCAACCAAATCAATTGGCGACGGCCCCTTGACTCGGCAGAGCTGAGCCAGAGCCTCTTCCCCGTCCCCCACTTCCACGGGACTTTGCGCATTCGTTGGCAGGGTGATGGCCGTTACATGACGTGCAAATGTGTCTAAATCTGCAGGCTGAGCCTCTTTGACAGGCCCCTGCATTGAAGTCATAACACCTTCCTTTTGGGGGGAGGACATTCTGCGTCCTCCCCGGCCCTTGAAACCGCCTGACAGAGCTACCCTCTGCAGACTGACTGCTGGGCCTCATTAACTCCAGCCAGGTGTCAATGTCTTTCGATCCCAGAGGAAGTCTCTCACGCCCACTCATCCGTTTCCTGAAAAGCTCGTCATATGCCCTCCAAATTACCGGGCCGTCCTTTACGTACATCCCACTAATAAGGTGCATATACCTCCATACCTCCGCTTGTTCGCTGGGACGGGTCTCTACATATATTGTAGCGAAAATGGAGAAGGCATTAACCCATCTAGAGAAGGATCTGTATTTCTCCTCCCCCATTCCCGACCTCTCACAGGCGGCCGCCAGCGCCTTCCTATCTTCCCCGGTTAACGCGTACATATCCACGTACTTGCCCCTCCTAATTCTATCACGTACGCTAGGCCTTATGCCGTGTGTAATTTCCAGGGATTCTACCTGCCCCAATTCGCTACGAGCCGCTGGTTGGTCTGTGTCTCCTGATTGGGGTGTGTGCTTACTCCGTTTTCCTAACAATTCTGTTTCTAACAACTTAATTAATTTTCTGGGCCTGTCCCCCGAGCCGGAGGACCCACTGCTGGTAGATAAGACAGGTGATGCCAACAAGTGTGATTTATGTGTGTTAACGGAAATGGACTCACCGACAGGAGCGGTATTCCCAGCACCGACAGACGTCTCCCCGAGTGCAGTTGCCGCGACCTGTCCACCAGCCGTGTCCCGGACCGCATCCTCCCTGGACCCTGCCGACCTCATATCACGAGACTCGGACCCCGAACGATCGTTCCGACCGACCCTCGACTCCGGATTTGTAACAGTAGTCTCTGAAACGGGAAGGGGAACAGTCAGCTGAGATCTGGGCAAATAGTCCAAGCGCCGCCGCGCCGCGTTGATGTCTCTATCTACGTTACACGGGTTGAAAGCCGCTAAATGGTCAGGGCTAGGGAACGTAGAAAATTCCTCCCGCATCCGATCGCTAAACCCGGAGGTAGCCCGCCCCCCTAGGGGGAGAGGCCCTGGACTTAAATTACCGCCGCTGGAGTGGTGATAATCGACTATAATGTTATCAGTCCTGACCCCGTGACCCCTATGGGTGAACCCACCCGCCACGATCCCCGGGGAAGAGACCCTTCGTGACGTGTATGGGCGAGACGCTGGAGGTGACAGGCGTTGCCGGCGTGAAGAGGGCCATACAGGCGCCTCGGACCGGTCACTGAAATCCATTGAGGCCCTGGCAGGAAGTGTGTCCCACCCACCCGCATGGTGCTGGTATTCCCCGTGACCCGAGGTATGTCCTTGTGACCTGCTGAACTCTTGACCTCTGCCATGTTGTGACCCCCATGCTGATCCACCACTACTATGGGGCAGGAATGGGCTGGGAGGGAAATGCAATTGGTGGGGTGCTGGAGGGTTATGACCTCGTGACCTGAAGCCGTGGGCTGCCACGGGAGGGGTGATGGGACATAATCTGAACTGGGAATGGCTCCTATCCTCAACAGGGCTGGTTGAAAGGACACCTAATGTGTTAGCCTGGGGAGGGGGGGTGACGGCTACTTGCTGGGACCGCTGAGGCTGCCCGCTAAGCTCCCTGACAGAAACGCTGGCTGCCCCTGCAGCCATGTCATATAGATTGGCTGCGCTGCTGGATCCGGCCGGGCGCGATGGAGCGCGCGTTCTGCGCATGCGCGAACCGGCCGGGGGGAGAGGGGAGGGGGCGCCGCTGCGCCTAGTGGCGCGAAATGCTGGGGAGTGCCCGGGAGAGGATCCCAGGGGGGGCCGTGCATTATCGCCGCTTAGCGGCATGTCTGGAGTGAGGGCTGGGGTTTGGAGGGCAGAGGCTGAGGCTGAGGCTGTAAGATGGCGGCGGGAGGGGGTGGGAGAGGGGGACCTGAGGCGTGCCGGGCGAGGAGCATTTCTCTTGGGACTGGGCATTATGCTGGTGGCTGGAGGGAAAGAAACTAATGGCAAACGAAGGGAGGGGGTGACGGCGGGAACGGTAAATGAGGGGCTGAAGGAAGAGGGGGGGGGGCAGGCCGAATGAGAGGCAGGTAAAGACAAGGGGAGAAGAAGAAGGCTGGTTTTAAAATAATAACGGGAGGGGGAACGTTAAAGGCAAATGGAAATGGGCAAAAGGATACAATAAAACAAAGAATAAACCACAAAATGGGACTTATCCGTTTTCCTCGCTGCTGGGTATCCCTCTGGATCTCGTGCTGCAAGTGAAGTAAAGCAGGAAGTACATCCTGCTATATTCTATCAAGGTCCCTCCCACATGGACCCCCATTGGTCGGTCCCCACCCCATGTTAAAACACACCAGGTCATCATTCAGCTTGTTACAAACCCTGTCGCCCTTTAAGTGCGTTCGTCCTAATAGCCTCACTTGTCAAAGTATTAATACTACGTTGATGTACTTTTGAAATTGGAGAGCTACTTTTTACTAAAAGTACATCTCCCTTATATAATTAAGTATAATGCAGACCTGCTCAAAAACTTAGTATAATTAAAGAAGTCTTATGCCATAAATGATGATGATGAGAGCTGCTTATGTGAATGTCTATAGTGGTTTTCTCTACCAGTGTCACTGTATTAGACAACTGTTATCAAACTTAGCAATAATGATGCATTAATCTGCCAATCAAGTGTGAAAGCTGGCTATGTGTATAGGCATAGTAAACACATATCATCATCATCCTCATTATCATTTATTTATATAGTGTCACTAATAGCGCAGCGCTGTACAGAGAACCCATTCACATCAGTCCCTACCCTATTGGAGCTTACAGTCTAAATTCCCTAATATAGACACACACTCACACACAGACAGAGAGGGAGAGACTAGGGTCAATTTTGATAGCAGCCAATTAACCTAACAGTATGTTTTTTGGAGTGTGGGAGGAAACCACAGCACCCGGAGGAAACCCACGCAAACACAGGGAGAACATACAAACTTCACACAGATAAGGCCATTGTTGATATAAGTATTGGCTCTGCTTACCATTGTCCAGTCTAGTACATAACTGTATTAATGCTGTGAAATATTATTACTTTGAATGCCTTAAATATGCAAGAGCGCATTTGGGTAAGTTTATGCTAATAAAAGATATATGCACTTTTCTTGCCTACCCATACTATTTAATAACCACCAAAAATTAAGCAATATGTAAGCACTGCTTCCAGTTGAAATCAGTCTGTCTGTCTATCTATCTATCTATCTTTCTATCTATCTATCTTTCTTTCTATCTTTCTATCTATCTATCCGTCTGTCTATCTTTAAAACTGAAAGACATCCATTAAACATACACAATGACAGCATATTTAGTGTGTAATTGATGCTAAAACACAATTCTCACTCTCCTAATATAGCTGATTTTTGACAATGAACTGCATTTTTCATGTGAAGCATTTGATGTCATAAAGATGTAAACCTCACAAAGCAATTCTGTCACTGGTCAGTTTGCTTGACAGACATCTGACTTTAAGGTACTAGCCAATGGAAACATGGTGACATGTAAATATGAAAGCACATTAGGACAAAATATGCAATAAGATAGAGGCAAAGGGAGATGGCTGCTGGGAATGTATTTCATTTATCCCAGAAAATCTTTAAATCTAAGTATTAATACTACGTTGATGTACTTTTGAAATTGGAGAGCTACTTTTTACTAAAAGTACATCTCCCTTATATAATTAAGTATAATGCAGACCTGCTCAAAAACTTAGTATAATTAAAGAAGTCTTATGCCATAAATGATGATGATGAGAGCTGCTTATGTGAATGTCTATAGTGGTTTTCTCTACCAGTGTCACTGTATTAGACAACTGTTATCAAACTTAGCAATAATGATGCATTAATCTGCCAATCAAGTGTGAAAGCTGGCTATGTGTATAGGCATAGTAAACACATATCATCATCATCCTCATTATCATTTATTTATATAGTGTCACTAATAGCGCAGCGCTGTACAGAGAACCCATTCACATCAGTCCCTACCCTATTGGAGCTTACAGTCTAAATTCCCTAATATAGACACACACTCACACACAGACAGAGAGGGAGAGACTAGGGTCAATTTTGATAGCAGCCAATTAACCTAACAGTATGTTTTTTGGAGTGTGGGAGGAAACCACAGCACCCGGAGGAAACCCACGCAAACACAGGGAGAACATACAAACTTCACACAGATAAGGCCATTGTTGATATAAGTACTGGCTCTGCTTACCATTGTCCAGTCTAGTACATAACTGTATTAATGCTGTGAAATATTATTACTTTGAATGCCTTAAATATGCAAGAGCGCATTTGGGTAAGTTTATGCTAATAAAAGATATATGCACTTTTCTTGCCTACCCATACTATTTAATAACCACCAAAAATTAAGCAATATGTAAGCACTGCTTCCAGTTGAAATCAGTCTGTCTGTCTGTCTATCTATCTATCTATCTATCTTTCTATCTATCTTTCTATCTTTCTATCTATCTATCCGTCTGTCTATCTTTAAAACTGAAAGACATCCATTAAACATACACAATGACAGCATATTTAGTGTGTAATTGATGCTAAAACACAATTCTCACTCTCCTAATATAGCTGATTTTTGACAATGAACTGCATTTTTCATGTGAAGCATTTGATGTCATAAAGATGTAAACCTCACAAAGCAATTCTGTCACTGGTCAGTTTGCTTGACAGACATCTGACTTTAAGGTACTAGCCAATGGAAACATGGTGACATGTAAATATGAAAGCACATTAGGACAAAATATGCAATAAGATAGAGGCAAAGGGAGATGGCTGCTGGGAATGTATTTCATTTATCCCAGAAAATCTTTAAATCTTAAAGGGCTCACTGTGTATGTTACCACAAACTTCACATTAACCTTAACTTTATACCATAGCATGCAAATAAAGACACGGAGACCTGAATAAGTTATTAAACCTTGGCAGGAATTTTATTATAAGGATTTTATATTAACTAACCTATGGTGGCGGAGAAAGAGCACTGCGGGACAGCTCACGAGCTGATCACACACGATTACTTAATGGACTGGCGCAAACCGCCGTAAGTCCGCAAAAAACACGGGGGAACAAATCCCTACATACATAGCGCTGAGTTGGCGTCAGAGTGACTGCCCCTTACAACTCACGCTGCCCTCCCTCACCGAGCCGGACAGGGACCCTCCTCACCGAAGGACCAAAAGGAGTTACTGTTACATCAAAGGGGGCAGTGACCTACGACCAACTACCAGTGCGCCCACTAATCAGCCGCTGAACGCAGTGCCTTCCTACCCCACCATTGACAAAAACCCCGGACTAACTTGAGGGATGGGTGGGTGGGATCTCGTGCTGCAAGTGAAGTAAAGCAGGAAGTACATCCTGCTATATTCTATCAAGGTCCCTCCCACATGGACCCCCATTGGTCGGTCCCCACCCCATGTTAAAACACACCAGGTCATCATTCAGCTTGTTACAAACCCTGTCGCCCTTTAAGTGCGTTCGTCCTAATAGCCTCACTTGTCATAAAGGGCTCACTGTGTATGTTACCACAAACTTCACATTAACCTTAACTTTATACCATAGCATGCAAATAAAGACACGGAGACCTGAATAAGTTATTAAACCTTGGCAGGAATTTTATTATAAGGATTTTATATTAACTAACCTATGGTGGCGGAGAAAGAGCACTGCGGGACAGCTCACGAGCTGATCACACACGATTACTTAATGGACTGGCGCAAACCGCCGTAAGTCCGCAAAAAACACGGGGGAACAAATCCCTACATACATAGCGCTGAGTTGGCGTCAGAGTGACTGCCCCTTACAACTCACGCTGCCCTCCCTCACCGAGCCGGACAGGGACCCTCCTCACCGAAGGACCAAAAGGAGTTACTGTTACATCAAAGGGGGCAGTGACCTACGACCAACTACCAGTGCGCCCACTAATCAGCCGCTGAACGCAGTGCCTTCCTACCCCGCTGCGCCCTACAGACGCCGCAGCCCGCCACCAACTAACCGAAACACGCCTCCACTCCCCCGTAAATCCTGTCTATAAAGAAACCCATACCCTCTTCATTAAGGTGAACGCCGTCCCGTCTAAAAAGATGTGGTGCCTCTACCCCTAACCCCGGGTGGTCTATGACTATGCCTCCCATGGACCGTACTATTTTTCGGATGGCACTATTTAGCTTCCTAACCATAGCCGTCATCTTTTTTATAGGAATGGCTGTCCTCCATACTAAACGGGGAATGAGTGCTGACCAACCAATAGTGATGTCTGGCCACGCCTCATGTATTTGACGTAGGTCCTCTCTGATTTTAACGATGAGATCTAATGATTTACCCTTACCTAAATCGTTACCTCCCGCATGTACAACCAGAACGTCCGGTGGGCCTTGTTGTTTTATGAGCCTAGTCAACCACGGAATAAGGTCCTGCCAGCCTAAACCTCTTTTACCCCACCATCTAATCACCGTGCCGCAATTATCCGAGATACTTTTTGACCTGGGGTGGCCAGCGGCCCAAAAAACAAACGAATGACCGATGATCCACACCGTCTTAGTTCTAACACCATCACCTGAAATCAGAGAACCCATGTTAGCATGAAATCATTGAATTGGGCAGACAGACAGGCGTGGTATACAGGTATAAGAAGGATAAGTGCTTGTTAACAGAAAAACGTAACACGAAGGGGGGTAAGGGAAGGTAGACACAAACAGGGAGCAGACCACCCAGGCGAAGGTAAACAACACCCGGAAAAACCCCGGCTGCACACCACTAATCAGGACTTACGCCCAGGGAAACCCGGGTGAAAATCCCTTCGCGCCCCCGCGTTAAAGCGGCGAGCGGAAAAGCCCAGGGTAGCCCACCAAGTGGAGGGGAAGATGGGATGGGTAAGGGAAGTGGGATGGGATGGTTTGAAGGCTCAGACGAGAAGGAAAGTGTGAAAAGAAAAACTGCAAATCACAATAAATTGTTAAACAACACAACATTCAATCAATAACTTTGTCAATTCTCACATAAGACTGGTAAGCCGTGGACTTCCAGCGGCCCAAAGCTTTTATAGCTTCGTTAGAAGATCCAGCCAAAGCGGCAGATGTAGCTGCCCCGATCCTAAATGAGTGAGTCCCGTATAAGGTGCTGTTTAAATTAAGCGACTGTAAGGTCCGCTTTAAAATGGCCGCAAATTGATATTTAGTCAGAGGAATGCTATTACTGTGACACAGAAACAAGTTGGCCTGGGGTCTCCTGCTCATAAACTGTGACGCCAGCCTAAACGGGCAGATATGCTGAAGCTGTTGAGGAGCTAACTGCACCCACGATCCCTTCCCGCTCTGATCAGTCTTAGATCTAACTATTTTGCAGGCAAAGGTCCCTTCGCCCAGACTGACATGTTCTGCTCTCAACCCAGACTCTTGATGCCCTCTGGACCTAGCTACCAGCTCCGAAATGCGAAAAGCCCCAAAAAAGGCCATGGAAAAAGCCAAACTAAATAAAAGCTTCTCGTATTCGTCCGAGGTAACCAAACCCACTCTCCGTATCAAATCCTCCAAGATGTTAAGGGTAATTGGTAAACGGGCATCGCTATGAGAAGGACGGATTCTCCCCCAACCCTTCAAGGCCTTATTAATTAAAAATTGTTTGGTAACGTCCGGGTAACCCTGCAGCTTGGCCATAAATGATATACCAGCCAGGGTAGATGCCATAGAGGTCTTAGAATCACCTTCGGAATATCTGTCCCACATAAAGGCTAGCATAGCATCTCTCTGACCTGCCTCGGATTGGTCTTTCTGCCTGCTGAACAACGACCACCATCTCCATGACGCCTGATAGGATCTCAGGGTGGAGGGAGCTACCGCTTGTTCCGCGAGGCCTCTTATGCCGGCTTGATGATCTGCCAAACACAAGGGGGACACGGGGTACCAACACGGTCTGCGTGAGGAGCAAGGCTGCGAAACCTGTCCCAGTGGAATCGGGACAACGCATCTGCTAGGCTATTCTGCACCCCCGGAACATGCCTCGCCCTGAATGAAATGTCATTCTGCAAACAGCGCAACACTAGGTGCCGCAAGAGCAATATTGCCTGGTAGGCCGATGCACTCTGCTTGTTGATGGACTGGACCACCCCCAAATTGTCACACCAAAAAACTATGTGCCTACCCCGCAAAACGGGTGCCCATAATTCAATTGCCACCACAATCGGGAATAATTCAAGAACCAACAAGTTCCTAGTGGTCCCATCCCTGTGCCAATCATCGGGCCAGCTATCTGCACACCAGTGTCCATCCAGATAAGCCCCAAAGCCGGATGCCCCAGCAGCGTCTGTGAACAAGTTAATTTCCCCGTTTGTTACTGGAGGTGACGGCCAAATACGCTTGCCATTAAAACCCCTAAGAAAAATGAGCCATATCTGAAGATCCTCCCTAACCACCTTGGATAGTTGTATGACTGCATGTGGCCTACTCCTACCTGCTGTGGCTCTTTGGAGCTTCCTACAGAAAACCCTCCCCATGGGTATTACACGGCAGGCAAAGTTGAACCGCCCTAACAGGGACTGTATCGACCTCAGGGTACTAACGTTTGCCCCTAGCACTTCTGTGATAGCCTCATACATCTTTGTAACCTTGTCTGCTGGAAGCCTGCATATCCCTGCTAGCGTGTCAATCTCGATCCCGAGGAATGAGAGACATGTAATTGGGCCCTCCGTCTTGTCTGCTGCGATGGGAACGCCTAAAACCCTAAACAAGGCCTCCGTGGAAAAAAGCGTATCTCGACAAACCGTGGTACCAGGCGGCCCGATAACCAGGAAGTCGTCAAGATAATGCGCGATCCACCGACACCCTGTCCCGGCCTGAATGCACCAATGCAAGAAACCGCTAAATTTCTCGAACAGTGCGCATGAGATCGAACAACCCATGGGCAGGCAGCGATCGATGTAGTATTCACCACGATGCCGGAAACCCATGAATTGATACGACTCAGGGTGAAGGGGCAGCAATCTGAACGCCGATTCGATATCCACTTTGGCCAACAAGGAGCCCCTGCCGCATTCCTGGACCAGCGCTAGGGCCGATTCGAATGACTGATAACTGACAGAACTGAGATTAACGTCAATTGCGTCATTCACGGATTTACCGGCAGGATGAGACAAGTGCTGGATCAATCTAAACTTTCCTACCGCTTTTTTGGGAACTACCCCTACTGGGGACAAAATCAGATTGGGAATAGGAGGAAGTCGGAACGGGCCAATCATGCGACCCAAACCAACCTCCTTCCCTATTTTTTCGTCTAATACTTCTGGGAAAGCGAGCGCCGATTTCAGATTAACCGGAGCTGCCGAGGAAACGCTACCTTGGACCGGGAGTTTAAAGCCAAAATGAAAGCCGTCATGGAGAAGGGACCCAGTCACCTTATCATCAAACCACCCCAGCCACTTATCCAGCTCAACCAAATCAATTGGCGACGGCCCCTTGACTCGGCAGAGCTGAGCCAGAGCCTCTTCCCCATCCCCCACTTCCACGGGACTTTGCGCATTCGTTGGCAGGGTGATGGCCGTTACATGACGTGCAAATGTGTCTTAATCTGCAGGCTGAGCCTCTTTGACAGGCCCCTGCATTGAAGTCATAACACCTTCCTTTTGGGGGGAGGACATTCTGCGTCCTCCCCGGCCCTTGAAACCGCCTGACAGAGCTACCCTCTGCAGACTGACTGCTGGGCCTCATTAACTCCAGCCAGGTGTCAATGTCTTTCGATCCCAGAGGAAGTCTCTCACGCCCACTCATCCGTTTCCTGAAAAGCTCGTCATATGCCCTCCAAATTACCGGGCCGTCCTTTACGTACATCCCACTAATAAGGTGCATATACCTCCATACCTCCGCTTGTTCGCTGGGACGGGTCTCTACATATATTGTAGCGAAAATGGAGAAGGCATTAACCCATCTAGAGAAGGATCTGTATTTCTCCTCCCCCATTCCCGACCTCTCACAGGCGGCCGCCAGCGCCTTCCTATCTTCCCCGGTTAACGCGTACATATCCACGTACTTGCCCCTCCTAATTCTATCACGTACGCTAGGCCTTATGCCGTGTGTAATTTCCAGGGATTCTACCTGCCCCAATTCGCTACGAGCCGCTGGTTGGTCTGTGTCTCCTGATTGGGGTGTGTGCTTACTCCGTTTTCCTAACAATTCTGTTTCTAACAACTTAATTAATTTTCTGGGCCTGTCCCCCGAGCCGGAGGACCCACTGCTGGTAGATAAGACAGGTGATGCCAACAAGTGTGATTTATGTGTGTTAACGGAAATGGACTCACCGACAGGAGCGGTATTCCCAGCACCGACAGACGTCTCCCCGAGTGCAGTTGCCGCGACCTGTCCACCAGCCGTGTCCCGGACCGCATCCTCCCTGGACCCTGCCGACCTCATATCACGAGACTCGGACCCCGAACGATCGTTCCGACCGACCCTCGACTCCGGATTTGTAACAGTAGTCTCTGAAACGGGAAGGGGAACAGTCAGCTGAGATCTGGGCAAATAGTCCAAGCGCCGCCGCGCCGCGTTGATGTCTCTATCTACGTTACACGGGTTGAAAGCCGCTAAATGGTCAGGGCTAGGGAACGTAGAAAATTCCTCCCGCATCCGATCGCTAAACCCGGAGGTAGCCCGCCCCCCTAGGGGGAGAGGCCCTGGACTTAAATTACCGCCGCTGGAGTGGTGATAATCGACTATAATGTTATCAGTCCTGACCCCGTGACCCCTATGGGTGAACCCACCCGCCACGATCCCCGGGGAAGAGACCCTTCGTGACGTGTATGGGCGAGACGCTGGAGGTGACAGGCGTTGCCGGCGTGAAGAGGGCCATACAGGCGCCTCGGACCGGTCACTGAAATCCATTGAGGCCCTGGCAGGAAGTGTGTCCCACCCACCCGCATGGTGCTGGAATTCCCCGTGACCCGAGGTATGTCCTTGTGACCTGCTGAACTCTTGACCTCTGCCATGTTGTGACCCCCATGCTGATCCACCACTACTATGGGGCAGGAATGGGCTGGGAGGGAAATGCAATTGGTGGGGTGCTGGAGGGTTATGACCTCGTGACCTGAAGCCGTGGGCTGCCACGGGAGGGGTGATGGGACATAATCTGAACTGGGAATGGCTCCTATCCTCAACAGGGCTGGTTGAAAGGACACCTAATGTGTTAGCCTGGGGAGGGGGGGTGACGGCTACTTGCTGGGACCGCTGAGGCTGCCCGCTAAGCTCCCTGACAGAAACGCTGGCTGCCCCTGCAGCCATGTCATATAGATTGGCTGCGCTGCTGGATCCGGCCGGGCGCGATGGAGCGCGCGTTCTGCGCATGCGCGAACCGGCCGGGGGGAGAGGGGAGGGGGCGCCGCTGCGCCTAGTGGCGCGAAATGCTGGGGAGTGCCCGGGAGAGGATCCCAGGGGGGGCCGTGCATTATCGCCGCTTAGCGGCATGTCTGGAGTGAGGGCTGGGGTTTGGAGGGCAGAGGCTGAGGCTGAGGCTGTAAGATGGCGGCGGGAGGGGGTGGGAGAGGGGGACCTGAGGCGTGCCGGGCGAGGAGCATTTCTCTTGGGACGGGGCATTATGCTGGTGGCTGGAGGGAAAGAAACTAATGGCAAACGAAGGGAGGGGGTGACGGCGGGAACGGTAAATGAGGGGCTGAAGGAAGAGGGGGGGGGGGGCAGGCCGAATGAGAGGCAGGTAAAGACAAGGGGAGAAGAAGAAGGCTGGTTTTAAAATAATAACGGGAGGGGGAACGTTAAAGGCAAATGGAAATGGGCAAAAGGATACAATAAAACAAAGAATAAACCACAAAATGGGACTTATCCGTTTTCCTCGCTGCTGGGTATCCCTCTGGATCTCGTGCTGCAAGTGAAGTAAAGCAGGAAGTACATCCTGCTATATTCTATCAAGGTCCCTCCCACATGGACCCCCATTGGTCGGTCCCCACCCCATGTTAAAACACACCAGGTCATCATTCAGCTTGTTACAAACCCTGTCGCCCTTTAAGTGCGTTCGTCCTAATAGCCTCACTTGTCAAAGTATTAATACTACGTTGATGTACTTTTGAAATTGGAGAGCTACTTTTTACTAAAAGTACATCTCCCTTATATAATTAAGTATAATGCAGACCTGCTCAAAAACTTAGTATAATTAAAGAAGTCTTATGCCATAAATGATGATGATGAGAGCTGCTTATGTGAATGTCTATAGTGGTTTTCTCTACCAGTGTCACTGTATTAGACAACTGTTATCAAACTTAGCAATAATGATGCATTAATCTGCCAATCAAGTGTGAAAGCTGGCTATGTGTATAGGCATAGTAAACACATATCATCATCATCCTCATTATCATTTATTTATATAGTGTCACTAATAGCGCAGCGCTGTACAGAGAACCCATTCACATCAGTCCCTACCCTATTGGAGCTTACAGTCTAAATTCCCTAATATAGACACACACTCACACACAGACAGAGAGGGAGAGACTAGGGTCAATTTTGATAGCAGCCAATTAACCTAACAGTATGTTTTTTGGAGTGTGGGAGGAAACCCACGCAAACACAGGGAGAACATACAAACTTCACACAGATAAGGCCATTGTTGATATAAGTACTGGCTCTGCTTACCATTGTCCAGTCTAGTACATAACTGTATTAATGCTGTGAAATATTATTACTTTGAATGCCTTAAATATGCAAGAGCGCATTTGGGTAAGTTTATGCTAATAAAAGATATATGCACTTTTCTTGCCTACCCATACTATTTAATAACCACCAAAAATTAAGCAATATGTAAGCACTGCTTCCAGTTGAAATCAGTCTGTCTGTCTGTCTGTCTATCTATCTATCTTTCTATCTATCTATCTTTCTATCTTTCTATCTATCTATCCGTCTGTCTATCTTTAAAACTGAAAGACATCCATTAAACATACACAATGACAGCATATTTAGTGTGTAATTGATGCTAAAACACAATTCTCACTCTCCTAATATAGCTGATTTTTGACAATGAACTGCATTTTTCATGTGAAGCATTTGATGTCATAAAGATGTAAACCTCACAAAGCAATTCTGTCACTGGTCAGTTTGCTTGACAGACATCTGACTTTAAGGTACTAGCCAATGGAAACATGGTGACATGTAAATATGAAAGCACATTAGGACAAAATATGCAATAAGATAGAGGCAAAGGGAGATGGCTGCTGGGAATGTATTTCATTTATCCCAGAAAATCTTTAAATCTAAGTATTAATACTACGTTGATGTACTTTTGAAATTGGAGAGCTACTTTTTACTAAAAGTACATCTCCCTTATATAATTAAGTATAATGCAGACCTGCTCAAAAACTTAGTATAATTAAAGAAGTCTTATGCCATAAATGATGATGATGAGAGCTGCTTATGTGAATGTCTATAGTGGTTTTCTCTACCAGTGTCACTGTATTAGACAACTGTTATCAAACTTAGCAATAATGATGCATTAATCTGCCAATCAAGTGTGAAAGCTGGCTATGTGTATAGGCATAGTAAACACATATCATCATCATCCTCATTATCATTTATTTATATAGTGTCACTAATAGCGCAGCGCTGTACAGAGAACCCATTCACATCAGTCCCTACCCTATTGGAGCTTACAGTCTAAATTCCCTAATATAGACACACACTCACACACAGACAGAGAGGGAGAGACTAGGGTCAATTTTGATAGCAGCCAATTAACCTAACAGTATGTTTTTTGGAGTGTGGGAGGAAACCCACGCAAACACAGGGAGAACATACAAACTTCACACAGATAAGGCCATTGTTGATATAAGTACTGGCTCTGCTTACCATTGTCCAGTCTAGTACATAACTGTATTAATGCTGTGAAATATTATTACTTTGAATGCCTTAAATATGCAAGAGCGCATTTGGGTAAGTTTATGCTAATAAAAGATATATGCACTTTTCTTGCCTACCCATACTATTTAATAACCACCAAAAATTAAGCAATATGTAAGCACTGCTTCCAGTTGAAATCAGTCTGTCTGTCTGTCTATCTATCTATCTATCTATCTTTCTATCTATCTTTCTATCTTTCTATCTATCTATCCGTCTGTCTATCTTTAAAACTGAAAGACATCCATTAAACATACACAATGACAGCATATTTAGTGTGTAATTGATGCTAAAACACAATTCTCACTCTCCTAATATAGCTGATTTTTGACAATGAACTGCATTTTTCATGTGAAGCATTTGATGTCATAAAGATGTAAACCTCACAAAGCAATTCTGTCACTGGTCAGTTTGCTTGACAGACATCTGACTTTAAGGTACTAGCCAATGGAAACATGGTGACATGTAAATATGAAAGCACATTAGGACAAAATATGCAATAAGATAGAGGCAAAGGGAGATGGCTGCTGGGAATGTATTTCATTTATCCCAGAAAATCTTTAAATCTTAAAGGGCTCACTGTGTATGTTACCACAAACTTCACATTAACCTTAACTTTATACCATAGCATGCAAATAAAGACACGGAGACCTGAATAAGTTATTAAACCTTGGCAGGAATTTTATTATAAGGATTTTATATTAACTAACCTATGGTGGCGGAGAAAGAGCACTGCGGGACAGCTCACGAGCTGATCACACACGATTACTTAATGGACTGGCGCAAACCGCCGTAAGTCCGCAAAAAACACGGGGGAACAAATCCCTACATACATAGCGCTGAGTTGGCGTCAGAGTGACTGCCCCTTACAACTCACGCTGCCCTCCCTCACCGAGCCGGACAGGGACCCTCCTCACCGAAGGACCAAAAGGAGTTACTGTTACATCAAAGGGGGCAGTGACCTACGACCAACTACCAGTGCGCCCACTAATCAGCCGCTGAACGCAGTGCCTTCCTACCCCACCATTGACAAAAACCCCGGACTAACTTGAGGGATGGGTGGGTGGGATCTCGTGCTGCAAGTGAAGTAAAGCAGGAAGTACATCCTGCTATATTCTATCAAGGTCCCTCCCACATGGACCCCCATTGGTCGGTCCCCACCCCATGTTAAAACACACCAGGTCATCATTCAGCTTGTTACAAACCCTGTCGCCCTTTAAGTGCGTTCGTCCTAATAGCCTCACTTGTCATAAAGGGCTCACTGTGTATGTTACCACAAACTTCACATTAACCTTAACTTTATACCATAGCATGCAAATAAAGACACGGAGACCTGAATAAGTTATTAAACCTTGGCAGGAATTTTATTATAAGGATTTTATATTAACTAACCTATGGTGGCGGAGAAAGAGCACTGCGGGACAGCTCACGAGCTGATCACACACGATTACTTAATGGACTGGCGCAAACCGCCGTAAGTCCGCAAAAAACACGGGGGAACAAATCCCTACATACATAGCGCTGAGTTGGCGTCAGAGTGACTGCCCCTTACAACTCACGCTGCCCTCCCTCACCGAGCCGGACAGGGACCCTCCTCACCGAAGGACCAAAAGGAGTTACTGTTACATCAAAGGGGGCAGTGACCTACGACCAACTACCAGTGCGCCCACTAATCAGCCGCTGAACGCAGTGCCTTCCTACCCCGCTGCGCCCTACAGACGCCGCAGCCCGCCACCAACTAACCGAAACACGCCTCCACTCCCCCGTAAATCCTGTCTATAAAGAAACCCATACCCTCTTCATTAAGGTGAACGCCGTCCCGTCTAAAAAGATGTGGTGCCTCTACCCCTAACCCCGGGTGGTCTATGACTATGCCTCCCATGGACCGTACTATTTTTCGGATGGCACTATTTAGCTTCCTAACCATAGCCGTCATCTTTTTTATAGGAATGGCTGTCCTCCATACTAAACGGGGAATGAGTGCTGACCAACCAATAGTGATGTCTGGCCACGCCTCATGTATTTGACGTAGGTCCTCTCTGATTTTAACGATGAGATCTAATGATTTACCCTTACCTAAATCGTTACCTCCCGCATGTACAACCAGAACGTCCGGTGGGCCTTGTTGTTTTATGAGCCTAGTCAACCACGGAATAAGGTCCTGCCAGCCTAAACCTCTTTTACCCCACCATCTAATCACCGTGCCGCAATTATCCGAGATACTTTTTGACCTGGGGTGGCCAGCGGCCCAAAAAACAAACGAATGACCGATGATCCACACCGTCTTAGTTCTAACACCATCACCTGAAATCAGAGAACCCATGTTAGCATGAAATCATTGAATTGGGCAGACAGACAGGCGTGGTATACAGGTATAAGAAGGATAAGTGCTTGTTAACAGAAAAACGTAACACGAAGGGGGGTAAGGGAAGGTAGACACAAACAGGGAGCAGACCACCCAGGCGAAGGTAAACAACACCCGGAAAAACCCCGGCTGCACACCACTAATCAGGACTTACGCCCAGGGAAACCCGGGTGAAAATCCCTTCGCGCCCCCGCGTTAAAGCGGCGAGCGGAAAAGCCCAGGGTAGCCCACCAAGTGGAGGGGAAGATGGGATGGGTAAGGGAAGTGGGATGGGATGGTTTGAAGGCTCAGACGAGAAGGAAAGTGTGAAAAGAAAAACTGCAAATCACAATAAATTGTTAAACAACACAACATTCAATCAATAACTTTGTCAATTCTCACATAAGACTGGTAAGCCGTGGACTTCCAGCGGCCCAAAGCTTTTATAGCTTCGTTAGAAGATCCAGCCAAAGCGGCAGATGTAGCTGCCCCGATCCTAAATGAGTGAGTCCCGTATAAGGTGCTGTTTAAATTAAGCGACTGTAAGGTCCGCTTTAAAATGGCCGCAAATTGATATTTAGTCAGAGGAATGCTATTACTGTGACACAGAAACAAGTTGGCCTGGGGTCTCCTGCTCATAAACTGTGACGCCAGCCTAAACGGGCAGATATGCTGAAGCTGTTGAGGAGCTAACTGCACCCACGATCCCTTCCCGCTCTGATCAGTCTTAGATCTAACTATTTTGCAGGCAAAGGTCCCTTCGCCCAGACTGACATGTTCTGCTCTCAACCCAGACTCTTGATGCCCTCTGGACCTAGCTACCAGCTCCGAAATGCGAAAAGCCCCAAAAAAGGCCATGGAAAAAGCCAAACTAAATAAAAGCTTCTCGTATTCGTCCGAGGTAACCAAACCCACTCTCCGTATCAAATCCTCCAAGATGTTAAGGGTAATTGGTAAACGGGCATCGCTATGAGAAGGACGGATTCTCCCCCAACCCTTCAAGGCCTTATTAATTAAAAATTGTTTGGTAACGTCCGGGTAACCCTGCAGCTTGGCCATAAATGATATACCAGCCAGGGTAGATGCCATAGAGGTCTTAGAATCACCTTCGGAATATCTGTCCCACATAAAGGCTAGCATAGCATCTCTCTGACCTGCCTCGGATTGGTCTTTCTGCCTGCTGAACAACGACCACCGTCTCCATGACGCCTGATAAGATCTCAGGGTGGAGGGAGCTACCGCTTGTTCCGCGAGGCCTCTTATGCCGGCTTGATGATCTGCCAAACACAAGGGGGACACGGGGTACCAACACGGTCTGCGTGAGGAGCAAGGCTGCGAAACCTGTCCCAGTGGAATCGGGACAACGCATCTGCTAGGCTATTCTGCACCCCCGGAACATGCCTCGCCCTGAATGAAATGTCATTCTGCAAACAGCGCAACACTAGGTGCCGCAAGAGCAATATTGCCTGGTAGGCCGATGCACTCTGCTTGTTGATGGACTGGACCACCCCCAAATTGTCACACCAAAAAACTATGTGCCTACCCCGCAAAACGGGTGCCCATAATTCAATTGCCACCACAATCGGGAATAATTCAAGAACCAACAAGTTCCTAGTGGTCCCATCCCTGTGCCAATCATCGGGCCAGCTATCTGCACACCAGTGTCCATCCAGATAAGCCCCAAAGCCGGATGCCCCAGCAGCGTCTGTGAACAAGTTAATTTCCCCGTTTGTTACTGGAGGTGACGGCCAAATACGCTTGCCATTAAAACCCCTAAGAAAAATGAGCCATATCTGAAGATCCTCCCTAACCACCTTGGATAGTTGTATGACTGCATGTGGCCTACTCCTACCTGCTGTGGCTCTTTGGAGCTTCCTACAGAAAACCCTCCCCATGGGTATTACACGGCAGGCAAAGTTGAACCGCCCTAACAGGGACTGTATCGACCTCAGGGTACTAACGTTTGCCCCTAGCACTTCTGTGATAGCCTCATACATCTTTGTAACCTTGTCTGCTGGAAGCCTGCATATCCCTGCTAGCGTGTCAATCTCGATCCCGAGGAATGAGAGACATGTAATTGGGTCCTCCGTCTTGTCTGCTGCGATGGGAACGCCTAAAACCCTAAACAAGGCCTCCGTGGAAAAAAGCGTATCTCGACAAACCGTGGTACCAGGCGGCCCGATAACCAGGAAGTCGTCAAGATAATGCGCGATCCACCGACACCCTGTCCCGGCCTGAATGCACCAATGCAAGAAACCGCTAAATTTCTCGAACAGTGCGCATGAGATCGAACAACCCATGGGCAGGCAGCGATCGATGTAGTATTCACCACGATGCCGGAAACCCATGAATTGATACGACTCAGGGTGAAGGGGCAGCAATCTGAACGCCGATTCGATATCCACTTTGGCCAACAAGGAGCCCCTGCCGCATTCCTGGACCAGCGCTAGGGCCGATTCGAATGACTGATAACTGACAGAACTGAGATTAACGTCAATTGCGTCATTCACGGATTTACCGGCAGGATGAGACAAGTGCTGGATCAATCTAAACTTTCCTACCGCTTTTTTGGGAACTACCTCTACTGGGGACAAAATCAGATTGGGAATAGGAGGAAGTCGGAACGGGCCAATCATGCGACCCAAACCAACCTCCTTCCCTATTTTTTCGTCTAATACTTCTGGGAAAGCGAGCGCCGATTTCAGATTAACCGGAGCTGCCGAGGAAACGCTACCTTGGACCGGGAGTTTAAAGCCAAAATGAAAGCCGTCATGGAGAAGGGACCCAGTCACCTTATCATCAAACCACCCCAGCCACTTATCCAGCTCAACCAAATCAATTGGCGACGGCCCCTTGACTCGGCAGAGCTGAGCCAGAGCCTCTTCCCCGTCCCCCACTTCCACGGGACTTTGCGCATTCGTTGGCAGGGTGATGGCCGTTACATGACGTGCAAATGTGTCTTAATCTGCAGGCTGAGCCTCTTTGACAGGCCCCTGCATTGAAGTCATAACACCTTCCTTTTGGGGGGAGGACATTCTGCGTCCTCCCCGGCCCTTGAAACCGCCTGACAGAGCTACCCTCTGCAGACTGACTGCTGGGCCTCATTAACTCCAGCCAGGTGTCAATGTCTTTCGATCCCAGAGGAAGTCTCTCACGCCCACTCATCCGTTTCCTGAAAAGCTCGTCATATGCCCTCCAAATTACCGGGCCGTCCTTTACGTACATCCCACTAATAAGGTGCATATACCTCCATACCTCCGCTTGTTCGCTGGGACGGGTCTCTACATATATTGTAGCGAAAATGGAGAAGGCATTAACCCATCTAGAGAAGGATCTGTATTTCTCCTCCCCCATTCCCGACCTCTCACAGGCGGCCGCCAGCGCCTTCCTATCTTCCCCGGTTAACGCGTACATATCCACGTACTTGCCCCTCCTAATTCTATCACGTACGCTAGGCCTTATGCCGTGTGTAATTTCCAGGGATTCTACCTGCCCCAATTCGCTACGAGCCGCTGGTTGGTCTGTGTCTCCTGATTGGGGTGTGTGCTTACTCCGTTTTCCTAACAATTCTGTTTCTAACAACTTAATTAATTTTCTGGGCCTGTCCCCCGAGCCGGAGGACCCACTGCTGGTAGATAAGACAGGTGATGCCAACAAGTGTGATTTATGTGTGTTAACGGAAATGGACTCACCGACAGGAGCGGTATTCCCAGCACCGACAGACGTCTCCCCGAGTGCAGTTGCCGCGACCTGTCCACCAGCCGTGTCCCGGACCGCATCCTCCCTGGACCCTGCCGACCTCATATCACGAGACTCGGACCCCGAACGATCGTTCCGACCGACCCTCGACTCCGGATTTGTAACAGTAGTCTCTGAAACGGGAAGGGGAACAGTCAGCTGAGATCTGGGCAAATAGTCCAAGCGCCGCCGCGCCGCGTTGATGTCTCTATCTACGTTACACGGGTTGAAAGCCGCTAAATGGTCAGGGCTAGGGAACGTAGAAAATTCCTCCCGCATCCGATCGCTAAACCCGGAGGTAGCCCGCCCCCCTAGGGGGAGAGGCCCTGGACTTAAATTACCGCCGCTGGAGTGGTGATAATCGACTATAATGTTATCAGTCCTGACCCCGTGACCCCTATGGGTGAACCCACCCGCCACGATCCCCGGGGAAGAGACCCTTCGTGACGTGTATGGGCGAGACGCTGGAGGTGACAGGCGTTGCCGGCGTGAAGAGGGCCATACAGGCGCCTCGGACCGGTCACTGAAATCCATTGAGGCCCTGGCAGGAAGTGTGTCCCACCCACCCGCATGGTGCTGGAATTCCCCGTGACCCGAGGTATGTCCTTGTGACCTGCTGAACTCTTGACCTCTGCCATGTTGTGACCCCCATGCTGATCCACCACTACTATGGGGCAGGAATGGGCTGGGAGGGAAATGCAATTGGTGGGGTGCTGGAGGGTTATGACCTCGTGACCTGAAGCCGTGGGCTGCCACGGGAGGGGTGATGGGACATAATCTGAACTGGGAATGGCTCCTATCCTCAACAGGGCTGGTTGAAAGGACACCTAATGTGTTAGCCTGGGGAGGGGGGGTGACGGCTACTTGCTGGGACCGCTGAGGCTGCCCGCTAAGCTCCCTGACAGAAACGCTGGCTGCCCCTGCAGCCATGTCATATAGATTGGCTGCGCTGCTGGATCCGGCCGGGCGCGATGGAGCGCGCGTTCTGCGCATGCGCGAACCGGCCGGGGGGAGAGGGGAGGGGGCGCCGCTGCGCCTAGTGGCGCGAAATGCTGGGGAGTGCCCGGGAGAGGATCCCAGGGGGGGCCGTGCATTATCGCCGCTTAGCGGCATGTCTGGAGTGAGGGCTGGGGTTTGGAGGGCAGAGGCTGAGGCTGAGGCTGTAAGATGGCGGCGGGAGGGGGTGGGAGAGGGGGACCTGAGGCGTGCCGGGCGAGGAGCATTTCTCTTGGGACGGGGCATTATGCTGGTGGCTGGAGGGAAAGAAACTAATGGCAAACGAAGGGAGGGGGTGACGGCGGGAACGGTAAATGAGGGGCTGAAGGAAGAGGGGGGGGGGGGCAGGCCGAATGAGAGGCAGGTAAAGACAAGGGGAGAAGAAGAAGGCTGGTTTTAAAATAATAACGGGAGGGGGAACGTTAAAGGCAAATGGAAATGGGCAAAAGGATACAATAAAACAAAGAATAAACCACAAAATGGGACTTATCCGTTTTCCTCGCTGCTGGGTATCCCTCTGGATCTCGTGCTGCAAGTGAAGTAAAGCAGGAAGTACATCCTGCTATATTCTATCAAGGTCCCTCCCACATGGACCCCCATTGGTCGGTCCCCACCCCATGTTAAAACACACCAGGTCATCATTCAGCTTGTTACAAACCCTGTCGCCCTTTAAGTGCGTTCGTCCTAATAGCCTCACTTGTCAAAGTATTAATACTACGTTGATGTACTTTTGAAATTGGAGAGCTACTTTTTACTAAAAGTACATCTCCCTTATATAATTAAGTATAATGCAGACCTGCTCAAAAACTTAGTATAATTAAAGAAGTCTTATGCCATAAATGATGATGATGAGAGCTGCTTATGTGAATGTCTATAGTGGTTTTCTCTACCAGTGTCACTGTATTAGACAACTGTTATCAAACTTAGCAATAATGATGCATTAATCTGCCAATCAAGTGTGAAAGCTGGCTATGTGTATAGGCATAGTAAACACATATCATCATCATCCTCATTATCATTTATTTATATAGTGTCACTAATAGCGCAGCGCTGTACAGAGAACCCATTCACATCAGTCCCTACCCTATTGGAGCTTACAGTCTAAATTCCCTAATATAGACACACACTCACACACAGACAGAGAGGGAGAGACTAGGGTCAATTTTGATAGCAGCCAATTAACCTAACAGTATGTTTTTTGGAGTGTGGGAGGAAACCCACGCAAACACAGGGAGAACATACAAACTTCACACAGATAAGGCCATTGTTGATATAAGTACTGGCTCTGCTTACCATTGTCCAGTCTAGTACATAACTGTATTAATGCTGTGAAATATTATTACTTTGAATGCCTTAAATATGCAAGAGCGCATTTGGGTAAGTTTATGCTAATAAAAGATATATGCACTTTTCTTGCCTACCCATACTATTTAATAACCACCAAAAATTAAGCAATATGTAAGCACTGCTTCCAGTTGAAATCAGTCTGTCTGTCTGTCTGTCTGTCTATCTATCTATCTTTCTATCTATCTATCTTTCTATCTTTCTATCTATCTATCCGTCTGTCTATCTTTAAAACTGAAAGACATCCATTAAACATACACAATGACAGCATATTTAGTGTGTAATTGATGCTAAAACACAATTCTCACTCTCCTAATATAGCTGATTTTTGACAATGAACTGCATTTTTCATGTGAAGCATTTGATGTCATAAAGATGTAAACCTCACAAAGCAATTCTGTCACTGGTCAGTTTGCTTGACAGACATCTGACTTTAAGGTACTAGCCAATGGAAACATGGTGACATGTAAATATGAAAGCACATTAGGACAAAATATGCAATAAGATAGAGGCAAAGGGAGATGGCTGCTGGGAATGTATTTCATTTATCCCAGAAAATCTTTAAATCTAAGTATTAATACTACGTTGATGTACTTTTGAAATTGGAGAGCTACTTTTTACTAAAAGTACATCTCCCTTATATAATTAAGTATAATGCAGACCTGCTCAAAAACTTAGTATAATTAAAGAAGTCTTATGCCATAAATGATGATGATGAGAGCTGCTTATGTGAATGTCTATAGTGGTTTTCTCTACCAGTGTCACTGTATTAGACAACTGTTATCAAACTTAGCAATAATGATGCATTAATCTGCCAATCAAGTGTGAAAGCTGGCTATGTGTATAGGCATAGTAAACACATATCATCATCATCCTCATTATCATTTATTTATATAGTGTCACTAATAGCGCAGCGCTGTACAGAGAACCCATTCACATCAGTCCCTACCCTATTGGAGCTTACAGTCTAAATTCCCTAATATAGACACACACTCACACACAGACAGAGAGGGAGAGACTAGGGTCAATTTTGATAGCAGCCAATTAACCTAACAGTATGTTTTTTGGAGTGTGGGAGGAAACCCACGCAAACACAGGGAGAACATACAAACTTCACACAGATAAGGCCATTGTTGATATAAGTACTGGCTCTGCTTACCATTGTCCAGTCTAGTACATAACTGTATTAATGCTGTGAAATATTATTACTTTGAATGCCTTAAATATGCAAGAGCGCATTTGGGTAAGTTTATGCTAATAAAAGATATATGCACTTTTCTTGCCTACCCATACTATTTAATAACCACCAAAAATTAAGCAATATGTAAGCACTGCTTCCAGTTGAAATCAGTCTGTCTGTCTGTCTATCTATCTATCTATCTATCTATCTATCTATCTTTCTATCTATCTATCTTTCTATCTTTCTATCTTTCTATCTATCTATCCGTCTGTCTATCTTTAAAACTGAAAGACATCCATTAAACATACACAATGACAGCATATTTAGTGTGTAATTGATGCTAAAACACAATTCTCACTCTCCTAATATAGCTGATTTTTGACAATGAACTGCATTTTTCATGTGAAGCATTTGATGTCATAAAGATGTAAACCTCACAAAGCAATTCTGTCACTGGTCAGTTTGCTTGACAGACATCTGACTTTAAGGTACTAGCCAATGGAAACATGGTGACATGTAAATATGAAAGCACATTAGGACAAAATATGCAATAAGATAGAGGCAAAGGGAGATGGCTGCTGGGAATGTATTTCATTTATCCCAGAAAATCTTTAAATCTAAGTATTAATACTACGTTGATGTACTTTTGAAATTGGAGAGCTACTTTTTACTAAAAGTACATCTCCCTTATATAATTAAGTATAATGCAGACCTGCTCAAAAACTTAGTATAATTAAAGAAGTCTTATGCCATAAATGATGATGATGAGAGCTGCTTATGTGAATGTCTATAGTGGTTTTCTCTACCAGTGTCACTGTATTAGACAACTGTTATCAAACTTAGCAATAATGATGCATTAATCTGCCAATCAAGTGTGAAAGCTGGCTATGTGTATAGGCATAGTAAACACATATCATCATCATCCTCATTATAATTTATTTATATAGTGTCACTAATAGCGCAGCGCTGTACAGAGAACCCATTCACATCAGTCCCTACCCTATTGGAGCTTACAGTCTAAATTCCCTAATATAGACACACACTCACACACAGACAGAGAGGGAGAGACTAGGGTCAATTTTGATAGCAGCCAATTAACCTAACAGTATGTTTTTTGGAGTGTGGGAGGAAACCCACGCAAACACAGGGAGAACATACAAACTTCACACAGATAAGGCCATTGTTGATATAAGTACTGGCTCTGCTTACCATTGTCCAGTCTAGTACATAACTGTATTAATGCTGTGAAATATTATTACTTTGAATGCCTTAAATATGCAAGAGCGCATTTGGGTAAGTTTATGCTAATAAAAGATATATGCACTTTTCTTGCCTACCCATACTATTTAATAACCACCAAAAATTAAGCAATATGTAAGCACTGCTTCCAGTTGAAATCAGTCTGTCTGTCTGTCTATCTATCTATCTATCTATCTATCTTTCTATCTATCTATCTATCGGTCTGTCTATCTTTAAAACTGAAAGACATCCATTAAACATACACAATGACAGCATATTTAGTGTGTAATTGATGCTAAAACACAATTCTCACTCTCCTAATATAGCTGATTTTTGACAATGAACTGCATTTTTCATGTGAAGCATTTGATGTCATAAAGATGTAAACCTCACAAAGCAATTCTGTCACTGGTCAGTTTGCTTGACAGACATCTGACTTTAAGGTACTAGCCAATGGAAACATGGTGACATGTAAATATGAAAGCACATTAGGACAAAATTAGGGATGAGCGCACTCGGATTTCCTGAATCCGAGCCCACCCGAACGTTGCGGATCCGAGTCGGATCCGAGACAGATCCGGGTATTGGCGCCAAATTCAAAAGTGAAACTGAGGCTCTGACTCATAATCCCGTTGTCGGATCTCGCGATACTCGGATCCTATAAATTCCCCGCTAGTCGCCGCCATCTTCACTCGGGCATTGATCAGGGTAGAGGGAGGGTGTGTTAGGTGGTCCTCTGTGCTGTTTAGTTCTGTGCTGTTTAGTTCTGTGCTGTGCTGTGCTGTGCTGTGCTGTGCTGTGTTCTGCAGTATCAGTCCAGTGGTGCTGTGTCCTGTGCTCTGTCCTGCTGAGTTCCGTAGTGCTGCTGGGTCCTGTGCCGTGTCCTGTTCAGTCCAGTGGTGCTGTGTCCTGTGCTCTGTGCTTCTAAGGGCATAGTTATTTCCCCAATATTCCCCTGTGTTTAAAAAAATAAAAAAAAGTTTTTTTAAAAAATACCAAAAACTACTTTAATATTTTTTAATTACCACCAAATTTGCAAAACCAATCCTGCAGTATAAGCCCATTGGTACTGCAATATTACCAAGTTCACACATTCAGCAGTAAAAGTCCAGTGGTACTGCAATATTACAAAGTTTACACATTCTGCAGTATCAGTCCAGTGGTGCTGTGTCCTGTGCTCTGTCCTGCTGAGTTCCGTAGTGCTGCTGGGTCCTGTGCCGTGTCCTGTTCAGTCCAGTGGTGCTGTGTCCTGTGCTCTGTGCTTCTAAGGGCATAGTTATTTCCCCAATATTCCCCTGTGTTTAAAAAAATAAAAAAAAGTTTTTTTAAAAAATACCAAAAACTACTTTAATATTTTTTAATTACCACCAAATTTGCAAAACCAATCCTGCAGTATAAGCCCATTGGTACTGCAATATTACCAAGTTCACACATTCAGCAGTAAAAGTCCAGTGGTACTGCAATATTACAAAGTTTACACATTCTGCAGTATCAGTCCAGTGGTGCTGTGTCCTGTGCTCTGTCCTGCTGAGTTCCGTAGTGCTGCTGGATCCTGTGCCGTGTCCTGTTCAGTCCAGTGGTGCTGTGTCCTGTGCTCTGTGCTTCTAAGGGCATAGTTATTTCCCCACTATTCCCAAGTTTTTTAAAAATAAGAAAAAAGTAAAAAAAAATAAAAAATTAAAAAAAAAAAAATATATATAATAATTATAACCAAATTTGTAAAACCAATCCAGCAGTATAAGTCCATTGGTACTGCAATATTACCAAGTTCACACATTCTGCAGTATCTTGTGCTACATATAATGGAGACCAAAAATTTGGAGGATAAAGTAGGGAAAGATCAAGACCCACTTCCTCCTAATGCTGAAGCTGCTGCCACTAGTCATGACATAGACGATGAAATGCCATCAACGTCGTCTTCCAAGCCCGATGCCCAATCTCGTAGTACCGGGCATGTAAAATCCAAAAAGCCCAAGTTAAGAAAAAGTAGCAAAAAGAGAAACTTAAAATCATCTGAGGAGAAACGTAAAGTTGCCAATATGCCATTTACGACACGGAGTGGCAAGGAACGGCTTAGGCCCTGGCCCGTGTTCATGACTAGTGGTTCAGCTTCACCCACGGATCTTAGCCCTCCTCCTCCTCCCCCCCCCTACAAAAAATTGAAGAGAGTTATGCTGTCAGCAACAAAACAGCAAACAACTCTGCCTTCTAAAGAGAAATTATCACAAATCCCCAAGGCGAGTCCAAGCGTGTTGGTGGTTGTCAAGCCTGACCTTCCCATCACTGTACTTCCCATCACTGTACGGGAAGAGGTGGCTGGGGAGGAGGCTATTGATGATGTAGCTGGCGCTGTGGAGGAACTTGATGATGAGGATGGTGATGTGGTTATTGTAAATGAGGCACCAGGGGGGGAAACAGCTGATGTCCATGGGATGAAAAAGCCCATCGTCATGCCTGGTCAGAAGACCAAAAAATGCACCTCTTCGGTCTGGAGTTATTTTTATCCAAATCCAGACAACCAATGTATGGCAATATGTAGCTTATGTAAAGCTCAAATAAGCAGGGGTAAGGATCTTGCCCACCTAGGAACATCCTCCCTTATACGTCACCTGAATAACCTTCATAGTTCAGTGGTTAGTTCAGGAACTGGGGCTAGGACCCTCATCGGTACAGGGACACCTAAATCCCGTGGTCCAGTTGGATACACACCAGCAACACCCTCCTCGTCAACTTCCTCCACAATCTCCATCAGATTCAGTCCTGCAGCCCAAGTCAGCAGCCAGACTGAGTCCTCCTCAATACGGGATTCATCCGAGGAATCCTGCAGCGGTACGCCTACTACTGCCACTGCTGCTGTTGCTGCTGTTAGTCGGTCATCTTCCCAGAGGGGAAGTCGTAAGACCGCTAAGTCTTTCACCAAACAATTGACCGTCCAACAGTCGTTTGCCATGACCACCAAATACGATAGTAGTCACCCTATTGCAAAGCGTATAACTGCGGCTGTAACTGCAATGTTGGTGTTAGACGTGCGCCCGGTGTCCGCCATCAGTGGAGTGGGATTTAGAGGGTTGATGGAGGTATTGTGTCCCCGGTACCAAATCCCCTCGAGATTCCACTTCACTAGGCAGGCGATACCAAAAATGTACAGAGAAGTACGATCAAGTGTCCTCAGTGCTCTTAAAAATGCGGTTGTACCCACTGTCCACTTAACCACGGACATGTGGACAAGTGGTTCTGGGCAAACGAAGGACTATATGACTGTGACAGCCCACTGGGTTGATGCATCCCCTTCCGCAGCAACAGCAACAGCTGCATCAGTAGCAGCATCTACAAAATGGCTGCTCATGCAAAGGCAGGCAACATTGTGCATTACAGGCTTTAATAAGAGGCACAACGCTGACAACATATTAGAGAAAATGAGGGAAATTATCTCCCAGTGGCTTACCCCACTTAGACTCTCATGGGGATTTGTGGTGTCAGACAATGCCAGTAACATTGTGCGGGCATTAAATATGGGCAATTTCCAGCACGTCCCATGTTTTGCCCACACCATTAATTTGGTGGTGCAGCATTACCTCAAGAGTGACAGGGGTGTGCAGGAGATGCTTGCGGTGGCCCGCAAAATTGCTGGACACTTTCGGCATTCAGCCAGTGCCTACCGCAGACTAGAGGCACATCAAAAAAGCTTGAACCTGCCCTGCCATCACCTCAAACAAGAGGTTGTGACGCGCTGGAACTCCACCCTCTATATGCTGCAGAGGATGGAGGAGCAGCAAAAGGCCATTCAGGCCTACACAGCCACCTACGACATAGGCAAAGGAGTGGGGATGCGCCTGAGTCAAGCGCAGTGGAGACTGATTTCCATGTTGTGCAAGGTTCTGCAGCCATTTGAACTTGCCACACGAGAAGTCAGTTCCGACACTGCCAGCTTGAGTCAGGTCATTCCCCTGATCAGGCTGTTGCAGAAGCAGCTGGAGAAAGTGAGGGAGGAGCTGGTAAGCCATTGCGATTACAGCAAGCATGTAGCTCTTGTGGATGTAGCCCTTCGTACGCTTTGCCAGGATCCGAGGGTGGTCACTCTTTTAAAGTCAGAGGAATACATTCTGGCCACCGTGCTCGATCCTCGGTTTAAAGCGTATGTTGTGTCTCTGTTTCCGGCGGACAAAAGTCTACAGCGGTGCAAAGACCTGCTGGTCAGGAGATTGTCCTCTGAAGAGGACCGTGACATGCCAACAGCTCCACCCTCATTTTCTTCCACATCTATGGCTGCGAGGAAAAAGCTCAGTTTTCCCAAAAGAGGCACTGGCGGGGATGCTGATAACATCTGGTCCGGACTGAAGGACCTGCCAACCATTGCAGACATGTCTACTCTCGCTGCATTGGATGCTGTGACAATAGAAAAAATTGTGGATGATTACTTTGCTGACACCATCCAAGTAGACATGTCAGACAGTCCATATTGTTACTGGCAGGAAAAAAAGGCAGTTTGGAAGCCCCTGTACAAACTGGCTCTATTTTACCTGAGTTGTCCCCCCTCCAGTGTGTACTCGGAAAGAGTTTTTAGTGCAGCGGGGAACCTGGTCAGTGAGCGGCGAAGGAGGTTGCTTCCTCACAACGTTGAAAAAATGATGTTTATAAAAATGAATAATCAATTCCTCAATGAAGTACAGCACTGCCCTCCAGATACTACAGAGGGACCTGTGGTTGTGGAGTCCAGCGGGGACGAATTGATAATGTGTGATGAGGAGGAAGTACACACTGTAGGGGGAGAGGAATCAGAGGTTGAGGATGAGGACGACATCTTGCCTCAGTAGAGCCTGTTTAGTCTGTCTGTACAGGGAGAGATGAATAGCTTTTTTGGTGTGGGGGCCCAAACAAACCAATCATTTCAGTCAAAGTTGTTTGGTAGGCCCTGTCGCTGAAATGATTTGTGTGTTAAAGTGTGCATGTCCTATTTCAACAGCAGACCTCTCAACTGCAGCTCATCCCTCCTCTGCGGGGATAATGTCTCCTGTGCTCTGACACGTCACTCTGTGTACTCTCAGCCTCAGGATCTGACACTACAGCTACCATGCCTCTTGTAGCAGCCCTCACTCCAGGGCCTCTTCCATGTGCAGTGTCCCCCTCTCTCTTGGGTTCACTATAGTGGCATGGAGTTCTCCCCCATCATCCAGGGCACACATTCCTTGCCCTGGCTCAGTCACCACGCTCAGACTTCCAGGCAATGCTGGGGGAGCCTGGGAGCTTCCACCCCAGGTCCCCAGCTACAACTCTCCTCTCCTGTGTCTTCTCTCTCTTTCTGACACTTTAAAGATCGTGCCTTTAAATGAAAAAGTCAGTCTTCATTGCACGACTATGTGCAAGTGCAACAGGGACATTTTTTTGGGTTTACAAAGTCAAACAATAACACTACGACCCTGTCTGTCTGGGGTCTGTCAATGACGAATTGTCTGGAGCATGTTTGGAGGAGGTATTGTGGCCCCGGTATCAAATTGGGTACCGGGGCCACCCCACTATGCAGTCCAGATACTTGTTTGGTGGAATTCCGACACGTGGAGGGTTTTTAAATTATATTGTGGCCTCGGTACCAAATTGTGTACCGGGGCCACCACACTACGCAGTCAAGATAGATAGATGCGTATCATAGATAAAGTACATTCAGTGGTGTGGGGCAAATTGAAAAATATTCCAAATGCACTGACATTATCAAAAACAAGAGGTTGTCACACGCTAAAACTCCAACATGTATATGATGGAGAGGATGGAGGAGCAGCCGTATGTGTAGTGTAATGCAGATCTGTTGAAGGTTTTTTATATATTTTATTGTGGTGCCCAGTGCCCACTCCTCTACGCAGTCCAGGTACATTTATTGGTGCGAATCATAAAAGTTCAGGGTTTTTAATATATCTTGTGGTGACCCACTCCTCTACGCAGTCCAGGTACATTTATTGGTGCGATTCATAAAAGTTCAGGGTTTTTAATATATTGTGGTGACCCACTCCTCTACGCAGTCCAGGTACATTTATTGGTGCGAATCAAACAAGTTGATGGTTTTCTTATTATATATATTGTGGTGACCCACTCCTCTACGCAGTCCAGGTACATTTATTGGTGCGATTCATAAAAGTTCAGGGTTTTTAATATATTGTGGTGACCCACTCCTCTACGCAGTCCAGGTACATTTATTGGTGCGAATCAAACAAGTTGATGGTTTTCTTATTATATATATTGTGGTGACCCACTCCTCTACGCAGTCCAGGTACATTTATTGGTGCGATTCATAAAAGTTCAGGGTTTTTAATATATTGTGGTGACCCACTCCTCTACGCAGTCCAGGTACATTTATTGGTGCGAATCATAAAAGTTCAGGGTTTTTAATATATATTGTGGTGACCCACTCCTCTACGCAGTCCAGAAAGATACCTTGTTGCAACGTTTTGGACTAATAACTATATTGTGAGGTGTTCAGAATACACTGTAAATTAGTGGAAATGCTTGTTATTGAATGTTATTGAGGTTAATAATAGCCTAGGAGTGAAAATAAGCACAAAAACTTGATTTTTAAACTTTTTATGTTTTTTTCAAAAAAAATCCGAATCCAATACCTTAAATCCGAACCGAGACCTTTCGTCAAGTGTTTTGCGAGACAAATCCGAACCTCAAAAATAACGAAAATCCGGATCCAAAACACAAAACACGAGACCTCAAAAGTCGCCGGTGCACATCCCTAGACAAAATATGCAATAAGATAGAGGCAAAGGGAGATGGCTGCTGGGAATGTATTTCATTTATCCCAGAAAATCTTTAAATCTAAGTATTAATACTACGTTGATGTACTTTTGAAATTGGAGAGCTACTTTTTACTAAAAGTACATCTCCCTTATATAATTAAGTATAATGCAGACCTGCTCAAAAACTTAGTATAATTAAAGAAGTCTTATGCAATAAATGATGATGATGAGAGCTGCTTATGTGAATGTCTATAGTGGTTTTCTCTACCAGTGTCATTGTATTAGACAACTGTTATCAAACTTAGCAATAATGATGCATTAATCTGCCAATCAAGTGTGAAAGCTGGCTATGTGTATAGGCATAGTAAACACATATCATCATCATCCTCATTATCATTTATTTATATAGTGTCACTAATAGCGCAGCGCTGTACAGAGAACCCATTCACATCAGTCCCTACCCTATTGGAGCTTACAGTCTAAATTCCCTAATATAGACACACACTCACACACAGACAGAGAGGGAGAGACTAGGGTCAATTTTGATAGCAGCCAATTAACCTAACAGTATGTTTTTTGGAGTGTGGGAGGAAACCACAGCACCCGGAGGAAACCCACGCAAACACAGGGAGAACATACAAACTTCACACAGATAAGGCCATTGTTGATATAAGTACTGGCTCTGCTTACCATTGTCCAGTCTAGTACATAACTGTATTAATGCTGTGAAATATTATTACTTTGAATGCCTTAAATATGCAAGAGCGCATTTGGGTAAGTTTATGCTAATAAAAGATATATGCACTTTTCTTGCCTACCCATACTATTTAATAACCACCAAAAATTAAGCAATATGTAAGCACTGCTTCCAGTTGAAATCAGTCTGTCTGTCTGTCTGTCTGTCTATCTATCTATCTATCTTTCTATCTATCTATCTTTCTATCTATCTATCCGTCTGTCTATCTTTAAAACTGAAAGACATCCATTAAACATACACAATGACAGCATATTTAGTGTGTAATTGATGCTAAAACACAATTCTCACTCTCCTAATATAGCTGATTTTTGACAATGAACTGCATTTTTCATGTGAAGCATTTGATGTCATAAAGATGTAAACCTCACAAAGCAATTCTGTCACTGGTCAGTTTGCTTGACAGACATCTGACTTTAAGGTACTAGCCAATGGAAACATGGTGACATGTAAATATGAAAGCACATTAGGACAAAATATGCAATAAGATAGAGGCAAAGGGAGATGGCTGCTGGGAATGTATTTCATTTATCCCAGAAAATCTTTAAATCTAAGTATTAATACTACGTTGATGTACTTTTGAAATTGGAGAGCTACTTTTTACTAAAAGTACATCTCCCTTATATAATTAAGTATAATGCAGACCTGCTCAAAAACTTAGTATAATTAAAGAAGTCTTATGCAATAAATGATGATGATGAGAGCTGCTTATGTGAATGTCTATAGTGGTTTTCTCTACCAGTGTCACTGTATTAGACAACTGTTATCAAACTTAGCAATAATGATGCATTAATCTGCCAATCAAGTGTGAAAGCTGGCTATGTGTATAGGCATAGTAAACACATATCATCATCCTCATTATCATTTATTTATATAGTGTCACTAATAGCGCAGCGCTGTACAGAGAACCCATTCACATCAGTCCCTACCCTATTGGAGCTTACAGTCTAAATTCCCTAATATAGACACACACTCACACACAGACAGAGAGGGAGAGACTAGGGTCAATTTTGATAGCAGCCAATTAACCTAACAGTATGTTTTTTGGAGTGTGGGAGGAAACCACAGCACCCGGAGGAAACCCACGCAAACACAGGGAGAACATACAAACTTCACACAGATAAGGCCATTGTTGATATAAGTACTGGCTCTGCTTACCATTGTCCAGTCTAGTACATAACTGTATTAATGCTGTGAAATATTATTACTTTGAATGCCTTAAATATGCAAGAGCGCATTTGGGTAAGTTTATGCTAATAAAAGATATATGCACTTTTCTTGCCTACCCATACTATTTAATAACCACCAAAAATTAAGCAATATGTAAGCACTGCTTCCAGTTGAAATCAGTCTGTCTGTCTGTCTGTCTATCTATCTATCTATCTATCTTTCTATCTATCTATCTTTCTATCTTTCTATCTATCTATCCGTCTGTCTATCTTTAAAACTGAAAGACATCTATTAAACATACACAATGACAGCATATTTAGTGTGTAATTGATGCTAAAACACAATTCTCACTCTCCTAATATAGCTGATTTTTGACAATGAACTGCATTTTTCATGTGAAGCATTTGATGTCATAAAGATGTAAACCTCACAAAGCAATTCTGTCACTGGTCAGTTTGCTTGACAGACATCTGACTTTAAGGTACTAGCCAATGGAATCATGGTGACATGTAAATATGAAAGCACATTAGGACAAAATATGCAATAAGATAGAGGCAAAGGGAGATGGCTGCTGGGAATGTATTTCATTTATCCCAGAAAATCTTTAAATCTAAGTATTAATACTACGTTGATGTACTTTTGAAATTGGAGAGCTACTTTTTACTAAAAGTACATCTCCCTTATATAATTAAGTATAATGCAGACCTGCTCAAAAACTTAGTATAATTAAAGAAGTCTTATGCCATAAATGATGATGATAAGAGCTGCTTATGTGAATGTCTATAGTGGTTTTCTCTACCAGTGTCACTGTATTAGACAACTGTTATCAAACTTAGCAATAATGATGCATTAATCTGCCAATCAAGTGTGAAAGCTGGCTATGTGTATAGGCATAGTAAACACATATCATCATCATCCTCATTATTATCATTTATTTATATAGTGTCACTAATAGCGCAGCGCTGTACAGAGAACCCATTCACATCAGTCCCTACCCTATTGGAGCTTACAGTCTAAATTCCCTAATATAGACACACACTCACACACAGACAGAGAGGGAGAGACTAGGGTCAATTTTGATAGCAGCCAATTAACCTAACAGTATGTTTTTTGGAGTGTGGGAGGAAACCCACGCAAACACAGGGAGAACATACAAACTTCACACAGATAAGGCCATTGTTGATATAAGTACTGGCTCTGCTTACCATTGTCCAGTCTAGTACATAACTGTATTAATGCTGTGAAATATTATTACTTTGAATGCCTTAAATATGCAAGAGCGCATTTGGGTAAGTTTATGCTAATAAAAGATATATGCACTTTTCTTG